>NW_006999595.1:0-337 GCF_000164805.1 Carlito syrichta | reverse complement strand
TCCCAGCTGGTGTTTTTCCTGTTTTCAGGTCCCTTTTACCTTACTTTTACTAGTGATTGCGGCTCCCGGCAGCCCACTCCCGGAGGAACGGGGCACCGCGGGGCCAGGGAGCAGGAGCAGCGAAACACAGCGACAGACACCGCATCGGCCTGGGACGAGGCGAAAACACTTCCGTGTCAGGAGAGGAGGGGCGCTCTGAGAGAAACATCTCCATGAGGACGGGACGGAGGTCCCTGGAGGTGACTTGCAGGACAAAGTCTGTGGCAGGGATGTCGGAGGCAGCGGCTGCGTAGTGAGGCATTTCGCCCCCTGCTGTCTGTTCTACCGACCACTCCGG
>NW_006999594.1:0-322 GCF_000164805.1 Carlito syrichta | reverse complement strand
AATGGAATGAAGTGGAATAGAACAGAAGGGAAAGCAACGGAATAGAAAAGAATGGAATGGAATGGAATAAAAATGAGTGGAGTGGAAGTGAAATACATAGAAAGGAAAGGAATGGAATGGAATGGAAAGTTATGGTAAAGAATAGAATGGAATAGATTAGTAAGGAATGGAATGGAATGCAAATGAATGGAATGGTATGGAATGGATTGAATGGAATGGAATGGAATGGAAAGGAATGGAATGGAGAGGAATGTAATGAAATAGAATGGTATGGAGAGCAATGGAATGGAATGAAAAGAGATGGATTGGAATAGAGAGGAAT
>NW_006999593.1:0-940 GCF_000164805.1 Carlito syrichta | reverse complement strand
CAGTCTCATGTTAAGTAATAATAACAGTAATCAAATCACCAACTGACTATATAAAAGACCCCTCAAAGGGTAAAGTGAGTCTGGTTTTGGGGGTTTTATTTTCTTTTTTTTTAGTTGGAGTAGCCACCCCAGTGTTGACCTGCTGGGCTCCAGCGATCCTTCTACCACAGCCTTCCAAGTAGCCGGAACTACAGGTATGCGCTATGCACTACCATGCCCAGCAAATTTTTTATTGTAGAGACAAGGTCTTGCCAAGTTGCCAAGGCTAATCTCAAACCCATGGGCTCAGGCAATCTACTCACCTGGGCCTCCGAAAGTGCTGGGATTACAGGCTGAGCCACTGAGCCCGGCCTGGTTTTATTTATGTATCTTCTCTAAAGTCCAGAATCTATCACAAATCAGGTTTTTACAAGGTCGTATCAAAATATGCTCCCGATTTTAAAAAAATATTAAGACTAAAGAGGAAAGACTGATGTGTGAAACAGCAGTTATTCCAACAGCTATGGTACAAAACAGAAGAATGTTAAGGAGAAATGCCAAAGATAGTATAGAGCAGGTCCGCAAATGTGAACTTCAACACGCTAATAGGTACCTCATCACTAGAGACGATTACTAATATCATAAAAAATTTATTTCAGTGTGGATTATTCTCAAGAAACAGTCTTCCAACTGGGCATGGTAAATCCCAGCACTTTGGGAAGCCAAGGTGGGAAAATCACTTGAGCCCAGGAATTGACACAGCGAGACCTCGTCGCTAAAAGATCAAAAAATTAGCTAGGCATGGTGGCACATGTCTGTAGTCCCAGCTACTCAAGAGGCTGAAGTGGGAAGATCACTTAGCCCACGAGTTTGAGGCTGTGGTGAGCTATGATAGCGCCATTCATTGCAGTCTGGGTGACAGAGTAAGACCCACAGGGAAAGGGAAAGGGAAAGGGAAAGG
>NW_006999592.1:0-317 GCF_000164805.1 Carlito syrichta | reverse complement strand
CGAGGCACTTGATGAGAAGCAGACCTCCAATTAGAAAGAAACAAGCAAAGGTTAAAAAATATTTGCAGCCTAAATGTCAGTCTTGAGGTGTGGCAGAAGCAAGCCCTGTAGCAAAGAGCACAGCAAGGATGCAAAGAACAGAAAGAACCCAACATCATAAGCAATCAGAAATATAAACATTCAGAAGTCAAAGTGGGTACCTAAGCAGAAAACAAATTCTAAACTGAGACACTAAAAACAGAAACAGATACTAAACTGAAACACTGTTCTACCAATGTCTTGGTTCAACAAACAGAGTCTAAGGGGTGGCCTCATCA
>NW_006999591.1:0-494 GCF_000164805.1 Carlito syrichta | reverse complement strand
CCGCAGGCTCAAGCAATCCACTCACCTCAGCCTCCCAAAGGCACGGGATTACAGGCTGAGCCACCAAGCCCGGCTATTTATAACTATTAAAAACGGTATTATTTGTTCATTTTAAGTGTGTCTTATGCCACAGCTCTTCAGCAAATGCTGCTATATTAAAATATAGGTAATAATGAATTTTCACTTATTTAAAAACACAAAGCAGCATCCTTCCTCCCTCCAAGTTGCTTTGCCCTCACTACACGGCTGGAGTGAGTGCACAAAGGAGAGACGGCCTCACCAACCCCAAGGGAGCAGGACCAAGGGCTGGGGTAGGTGTTGTCTGCAGAGTTAACCTTCTCACCTCCTTCGGGTTTTTGCTGGTCCCACTGTAGGAGGATGTGGCAAATGCTCAAATATATTTCTTGTATGATGGAGTGAATAAACGCAGAAATGCATGTAGCTACTTTGGGATCAGCAGTTGGCCTCATGGCAATCACCTGGGATGACAAAAT
>NW_006999590.1:0-434 GCF_000164805.1 Carlito syrichta | reverse complement strand
AATTCTTCTCCATTCCATTCCTGTACATTCCATTCCATTCCTCTCCATTCCTTTCCATTCTATTCCTCTCAATTCCATTCCTTTCCATTCTAATCCAATCCTTTTCATTCTCCTTCTTTCCTTTCCATTCCTTTCCATTCCTCTCCATTCCATTCCATTCAATTCCTTTCCATTCCATTCCATTCCTGTCCATTCCATTCAATTCCATTCTGCTCCATTACTTTCCATTTCATTCCATTCCATTCCAATCCATTCTTCGGCATTCCATTCCATTCCTCTTCATTCCATTCAATTAAATTCCTTTCTTCTCCATTCTATTCAAAACCATTCCATCCCATGCCAATCCATTCCTCTTCATTCAATTCCATTGCATACAATTCTTCTCCATTCCACTTCTCTCCATTCCATTCCATTCCTCTCCATTTCATTCCATT
>NW_006999589.1:0-314 GCF_000164805.1 Carlito syrichta | reverse complement strand
GCAGCAGTATTTAGAATTTGTAAGCTTTTATACTCACCTTGAAAGTTTTTTTTTTTTTTTGATTTGCTCATGCTCATTAATCCTCTCAGTTTTCTCTCTGCCAAGAGCAGACTATGGCTTGCAGGCTCCGCCCCGTTCGCGGTTGGAGGGGGGGAGGTGGGGCAAGGGTTGCTGTGCTGCGCCTTGGCCGCCCAGGCTGGGCTTTGTTTCCTGTGAGGCCAGGACTCTGAGCATCGGCCCTGTTTGTTTGGGTGGAATAAAAGATTTTGCCCAAGGGGGGGGGGGGGGTTTATCAGTTACGTACCTGATTTGGG
>NW_006999588.1:0-571 GCF_000164805.1 Carlito syrichta | reverse complement strand
ACTGGAATGGAATGTAGAGGAATGGTATGGAATGGAGAGGATTGGAATGGAATGGAAAGGAATGTAATGAAATGGAATGCAATGGAATGGAGATGAATGGAGTGGAATGGAATGGAATGGAATAGAATGGAGATGAATTGTAAGAAATAAAATGGAATGGGGTGAAAAGGAATGGAATGGAATGGAATGAAGACAAATGGAATGGAACAGAATGGAATGAATTGAAATGGAATGGAATGGATAGGAGTAGAATGGAATGGAATGGGGATGAATGGAATGGAATGCAGTAGAATGGAATGGAGTGGAATGGATTGGAATGGAATGGAATGGAATGGAATGGAATGGAATGGAAATGAATTGTAAGGAATGAAATGGAAGGGGGAGAAATTGAATGGAATGGATTGGAGAGGAATGGAATGGAATGGAATGAAATGCAATAGATTGGAATGGAATGGAATGGAATGGATGGAATTGAATGGAATAGAATGGAATGGAGAGGAATGGAATGGCCGGAATGGAATGGAATGGAATGTAGAGGAATGAAATGGAATGAGAAGGAATGGAGAGGAAT
>NW_006999587.1:0-3338 GCF_000164805.1 Carlito syrichta | reverse complement strand
TGTCAGCTGAGTATTCAGCCAATATATTAACCCAGCTAAATAGTCGGTCAACATGTTAGCCAACAAGTAAAGTCACCTAGCTAACTCATTAACCAACTAGTTAAGTCAACTAGTTAACTCGTTTACCAACTAGTTAAGAAAGTTTTCTAACCCATTAACCAACTCATTAAGTCATCTGGCTATCTAGTGAGCCAACTAGTTAAGTCAGCTAGCTGTCAGCTAGCTAAATAGCTAGCCAGTTAAGTCGCTAGCTAATTCAGCTAGCTCACTAGTTAGTTAACTATTTAAGTCAGCTACTTAAGTCTCCTACCTAACTACTTAGCTAATTACTTAAGTCAGCTAGTTAAATAGTTAGCTAACTATATAATTCAGATAGTTAAGACAGGTAGCTATCTAGTTAAGTCAGCCAGTTAAGTCAGTCACCTGTCAAATCAGCTAGCTAGATAGTTAAGTCACATAGTTAAGTCAGCTGACTAGCCAGAGGACTACCAGATAGTTAGCTAGTTAATTCAGCTTGCTCAGCAGCTGGCTAGCTAGTTAAGTCAGCTGGCTAGCCATCAGGCTAGCTAGGTAGCTACCTAGTTAAGTCAGCTGACTTTCCAGCTTGCTAGCTATTTAAGTCAGCTGGTTAGCCAGCTGGATAGCTAGGTAGCAACCTAGTTAAGTCAGCTGCCTAACAAGCAGGCCATCTAGTTAAGTCAGCTAGTTAACTCAGCTAGGTAGCAAGCTAGTTAAATCAGCTGGATAGCCAACTGTCTAGCTAAATGAGTCATCTAGCTAAGTCAACTGCCTAGCCAGCTGACTAGCTAGGTAGCAAGCTCTTTAAGTCAGCTGGCAAGAAAGTTGGTTAGCTAATTAAGTCACCTAGTTAAGTCAGCTGGCTACCCAGCTGCCAATCAAAGTAGCTAGCTAGTTAAGTCAGCTGGCTAGTCAGCTGGCTAACTGGTTAAGTCAGCTAGTTAAGTCAGTTTTTCCAGCAAGCTGCCTAGCTGGATAACCCAGCTAATTAAGTCAGCTGGCCAGCAAGCTGGCTAACTAAGTAACTGGCTAGTTAAGTCAGCTAGTTATGTCAGCTGGCTAGCTAGGTAGCTCACTAGTTAAGTCAGTTAAATCAGCTGGCTAGCCAGCTGCCTTGCAGAGTAGTTAGCTAGTTAAATCAGCTGGTGAGCCAGCTGGCTAGCTAATTAAGTCATGTAGTTAAGTCAGCTCGTTGGCCAGCATGTTAGCTAGGTAGTTAGGTAGTTAGCTGACAAGTCATAGTGTTATGTAGGTAGGTAGCTAGTTAAGTCAGCTGGCTAGCCATCAGGTTATCTTGTAATGTTAGCTGGTTAGATCAGCTCGCTATCCAGCTGTCTAGCTAGGTAGCTAGCTAGTTAAGTTGCTGGCTAGTCAGCTGGTTACTTTGTTAAGTCAGCTAGTTAAGTAGCTGGCTATCTAGTTAAGTTGATTAGTTAAGTCAGCTGGCTAGCCAGTTGCCTAGCAGTGTAGCTAGCTAGTTAAATCAGCTGGCTAGCCAACTGGCTAGCTAGTTAAGTCATTTAGTTAAGTCAACTTGCTGTCCAGCAGGTTAGCTAGGTAGTTAGGTATTTAAGTCAGCTGGCAAGACAGAGGGCAACATAGGTTGCTAACTAGTTAAGTGAGCTGGCTAGCCATCAGGCTATCTGGTTATATCAGCTAGATAAGTCAGCTGGCTATCCAGTTGTCCAGCTAGGTAGCTATCAAGTTAAGTCTGTTGGCTAGCAAGCTGGCTAATTCGTTAAGTCAGCTAGTTAAATCAGCTGTATCGCTCCTGGCTAGCTAGGGTAGCTAGGCAATTAAGTCAGCTGGCTAGCCACCTGGCAGCTAGTTAAGTCAGCTAATTTAGATAGCTGGCTAACCAGCTGACTGGTTAGTTAAGTCAGCTCATTAACATGTCCAGCTGGCTAGCTAGTTAAAAAGCTAGTTACGTCAGATGGGCAGACAGCTGGCTCGCTAATTATTTCTGCTAGTTAAGTCAGATGGTTAGCTAGGTAGCCAGCTTAAGTCAGCTAAATATGGTAGCTAACTACCTTGTTAAGTCACTAGTTAGGTCAGCTACTATATGATAGCTAGCTAGGGAGCTAGCTAGTTAAAACAGCTAGTTAAGTCAGATGGCTTGGTAGACAGCTAGCTAGTTAAATCAGCTACTTAAGTCAGCTGGCTAGCTAATTAAGTCAGATAGTTAAGTCAGCTGGCTAGCCAGTGGGCTATGTATGTAGGTAGTTAGTTAATTCAGCTGGCTAGCCATTAGATGTCTAGTTATATCAGCTAGTTAAGTCAGCTGACTATTCAGCTGTCTACCTAGGTAGCTAGCTAGTTAAATCTGCCAGCTAGACAGCTGACTACTTTGTTTAGACAGCTAGTTTAATCAGCTGACTAGCCTGCTGGCTAGCATGGTAGCTAGGAAATTAAGTCAGCTGGCTAGCCATCTGGCTAGCTAGTGATGTCATCTAGTTAAATCAACTGGCTAGACAGCTGGCTAACTAGTTAAATCAGCTAGTTGAGTCAGCTGGCTAGCCAGCTGGCCAGTTTGTAAAGTCAGCTAGTTAATTCAAGTGGCAAGTCAACTGCCTACCTAGGTAGCTAGCTAGTTAACTGGCTATCCAACTGGCAAGCAGGTTAAGTTAGCTAGTTAAGTCAGCTGGCTAGCCACCTGGCTCGGTAGGTATCTAGCTAATTAAGTCAGCTGGCTAGCCATATGGCTATCTACTTAATTCAGCTATTTAAGTCAGCTGGTTAGCTGTCTGGCTAGCTAGGTACCTGGAAAGTTAAGCAGGCTGGTTAGCAGGCTGGTCATGTAGGTGGCCAGCTAGTTACGCAGGCTGGATAGCCGGCTGACCAGCAGGGTGGCTGGAGATGCAAGCCGGCTGTCTATCCAACTTTCCAGCCAGCTGGCTGGTTACTTAAGATGGTTGGTTAGCCAGCTGGCCAGTCCACTAGCTAGCTAGTTATTTAAGCCAGCTAGCTAGCCAACTAGCCAACCAGGTAACTAGCTGGTTAAGTCAGCTGGCTAGCCAGCTAGCCAGCCAACTAGCTAGTCAGCTAGTTAAGTTATCTGGCTAGCCAGCTAGCTAGTTAAGTCAGCTAGCAAGTCACCTAACTATTCAGCTACCTAAAGTCATCTAGCTAGTGAGCTAGCTAGTTAAGTCAGCTAGCAAGTCAGCTAAATAGTCAGCTAGCTAGTTAAGTCAGCTGGCAAGTCAGCTTGCTAGTGAGATAGCTAGTTAAGTCAGCTAACTAGTCAGCTAGCTAGTTAGCTAGATAGTTAAGTCAGCTAGCCAGCTAACCTTCAGTTAGCTAAGAATTTAAGTCAGCTATCT
>NW_006999586.1:0-433 GCF_000164805.1 Carlito syrichta | reverse complement strand
CAGAGTCACCTGATGAACTTTTGAAAGGCAGAGGTTCAAACATCTCCCTTCTCATATGGTAAGCCTTTCAGAGAAAGAAAGGAGAGGAGTTTGGCACCGCTATAATGGAGACCTTTGTGTCCCTAGCGATTACACCATTCATATTCTTTTTCTCCTGAGTTTTTATAAGCTGCCTGTTTAATTATTCATTCAGCAACTTGAAACTCACTATTTAAACATTTTCAAAATGCATGCACCCTAACCTCCAACTCCGCTATCCTTTTTTTTTTTTTTTTTTTTTTTTTTTTTTTGAGTTGGAGTCTCACTTTGTCGCCCAGACTGGAGTGCAGTGGCCGCTCCCGGCCACCGCAACCTCGACCCGCTGAACTCTGGCAATCCTTCCGCCTCAGCCTTCCGAGTAGCTGGAATTACAGGGACGCGCTACCACACCCAG
>NW_006999585.1:0-401 GCF_000164805.1 Carlito syrichta | reverse complement strand
TGATATCTCCAGACTACATAGAAATATGTCATTGAACATTCTCATTCTCCTCCTTCTCCCACTCCTCCTCTTTCTTCTTCCTCTTAGGTTGGTAATAAATTATGCCTCAATCCATCTAAACATAAGCATGACCTTTCCAGACGACACAGGATAATATCCTTGCACATTCTCCTCCTCCTCCTTCTCCTCCTCCACCTCCTCCTTCTTCTTTAGTTGATAATAAATTATGACTCATTCTGTCTGCACATAAGCATGATCTCTCTACAGTACATAGGAAAATGCCCTTGCACATTCACCTCCTCCTCTTCCTCCACCTGCTCCTCCTCCTCCTCCAAGTTCCTCTCCTCCTCCTCCTCATCTTCCCCTCCTCATCCACCTCCTCCTTATTGTTTAGTTGATAA
>NW_006999584.1:0-483 GCF_000164805.1 Carlito syrichta | reverse complement strand
GGAATTTGTTTATGCTAGATTTATGACCAAGGATGTGATCTATCTTGGAGTATGTTCCATGTGATGATGAATAGAATGCATATTCTGTGGTCGTTGAGTAGAATAATCTGTAGGTAATCATTAAGTCCATGTGGTCGAGTGTCAAGTTTAGTTTCTGGATCTCTTTACTGATTTTATGCCTTGATGATCTATCAAGTGTTGTTAGTTGGGTATTCAATTCCACTGCTAAAATAGGTTAGTTTCAATATCCTTTTTGGGTTTACTTAGTAGGTTTTTTTAAAAAAATAAATGCTGGTACTTCTGTTTTTTGGTGCATTTATGTTTGAATGAATATTTCTTATCGATGTATTGGAATTTTAACATTATTTTGAGTCCTTTTTAACCTTTTTAAATTTTTTATAACTTAAAGTTTGCTTTGTCTGCTGTTAAGATCATGACTTTTGCCTCCTTTTGTGATCCATTTTCCTGGAAACTCATCTTCCA
>NW_006999583.1:0-307 GCF_000164805.1 Carlito syrichta | reverse complement strand
TGAGATGCCTAAACTATTCGACCAGTCAGTGAACCGACCAGTGACCTGAATTAACTAGTCCACTGGTGAGCAAGCTGACTAGTTAGCTGTCCTGTTTGCCTGTGAGCAAGCCAAGTTAGTTGGCCTGTTGGCTGGTGAGGGAGACTACTAGTTTGCTGACCAGTTGGCAGGCAAGTGAGCCGATTATTTAGCTGGTCTGATGGAAAGCAGATGAGCCCACTAGTTAGCTGACCAGTTAGCTGAGTCACAAGCCAAGTTGTTGGCTAAGTAACTAGCTGATTTGCTAGCTGATTATCTAGCTACCTGA
>NW_006999582.1:0-451 GCF_000164805.1 Carlito syrichta | reverse complement strand
TGAGCTCGCCAGCTGGCCATCCAGCTGACAAAACTAGTGATCTACCTAGCTAGCCAGTTGTCTAGCCACTTGAATTAATTAGCTGACTTAAACAGCTAGCCAGCTGTGTTGCCAGCTGACTCAACTAGCTGATTTAATTAGCTAGACAGCTGGCTAGCCTCCTGGCTATGTAGGTAGCTAGCTAATTATGTTAGCTGGTTAGCTGACTGACTAGCTAGTTGAGTCAGCAAGTTAAGTTAGTTTACTACCTAGCCAGCCAGCTGGCTATCCAGCTGAATTAACTAGGTGATTTAACTAGCTAGCAGCTGTCTATCTAGCTGACATAACTAGCAAGCTACCTATCTAGCCAGTTTGCTAGTCAGCTAACCTAACTAGGTGACAACTAGCTAGCCAGTGGGCTAGCCAGCTGACTTAATTCCCTAACTACCTAGCTAGCAAGCAGGTTATCCAG
>NW_006999581.1:0-300 GCF_000164805.1 Carlito syrichta | reverse complement strand
CTGCCACAGACTTTGTCCTGCAAGTCACCTCCAGGGACCTCCGTCCCGTGCTCCAGGAGCGGCTTCTCTCAGAGCGCCCCCCCCGACCCGGAAGTGTTTCTGCCCCGGCCCAGGCCGATGCAGTGTCCGTCGCTCTGTTTCGCTGCTCCTGCTCCCTGGCCCCGCGGCGCCCCGTTCCTCCGGGAGTGGGCTGTGGGTTCAAGCCGCCTTTCCCGTCGGATTCCTCTCCAGGACGGAACGGGACGAACCCACGTGGTCGAGGGGCCTTCGGATCCCCTGTATGTCTGGACCCATCCGGGG
>NW_006999580.1:0-868 GCF_000164805.1 Carlito syrichta | reverse complement strand
CATGACAAGTGTCATTATACATTCCCAGCAAAATTCTGGTACTCTTGATTGTTGTAACCAAGAACCAGTCCGTGCAATTCAGTTCAGTTCCTCTGGACAACTAAAGCCAGATTCCAGGACTGAAAGTATCATCTTGCCATATTTGTGTGTAAGTCTTGTCTAAAGATGAACCCTGTAATCCAAACTTTCTTTTGTGCATCTGTTTGATAGTGGTTTGGGGTATTGAGGTTGCTAAGTATATAGTACACATTTTTTAATGTAACCAGGAATCACGGATTCCACGTCCCTAGGAAACATCTGGGCATCTGTCTATTTGCATACAGAATTTTGGAATCCAGATCACCAGGGAAAATCGGGGATCTTGCTGAGAACAAGAAGAGAATGCGGGTTCAGGTGTCCTCAATCATCAAAATCTATATGGCCTCTTGATAAAGTTTAATGAAGAATCTGTGCTTGTAGGTCCCTACATTTTTCAGGGCTACTTGCTGAGTGGATACCTAAAATCTTTAATTACAAAACCAAGAAGATTCTGGTCCTCTTGATAGCTGTAATCGAAGATCTGAACCTACAATTCCGTTTTCTTCTTATTAACATTTTCAGCCATAATACAGTACGCCAGGAATCAATAGGCATTTCGCGACAAAATCCCTTGCTTCAGGTTACCTCAAACTACAGAAATTTATATGGTCAGGCTTGTGAGAATTGGGTTTAGAATATTCCACATTTTTATGATGTCTTATTAAGGGGAACCTGGAAAGGTGGATAACTGTTCCCGGGTACTATACGAGAGTCTTTCTATTAATAGCCAAACAACTGGAATTCTACGTTCATCAGGAAATATTTCGCGTATTGCTGAGAATGAAGCAGG
>NW_006999579.1:0-785 GCF_000164805.1 Carlito syrichta | reverse complement strand
TCCATTACCTTCCATTCCCCTCCATTTCACTCATTCCATTCCATTCCTCTCTATTCCATTCCTCTCCCTTCCACTTTTTTCCATTCCATTCCTCTCACTTACATTCCATTCCATTCCATGCCATACCTACGTACTCCAATGGATTCCATTCCATTCCCTTTCGCTCCTTCCCCTTCCATTCCATGCCATACTATTCCATTCCATTCCTCTACATTACATTCCATGAGATTCCTCTCCATTACAATTTATTCCATTCCATTCCATAATATTCCTCACCATTTGTCTCCATTTTTTCCAATCCTATCATCTCCATTCCAGTCTATTCCTCTCCATTTCATCCAATTCCATTCCACTGTATTCCATTCCATTTTATTCCATTCCTTTCCTCTCCATTCCATTCTCGTGCATTCAATTCCAACCCACAGCATTCCATTACATTCCACTCAATTCTTCTGCATTCCATTCCATTCCATTCCATTCAATTCTATTCCTTTCCTTTCCTCTCCACTCTGTTCCATTCCATTCCATCCTTCTCCATTCCATTCTATTCAATTCAATTCCTCTCCATTCCTTTCCATTCCATTAGATTCCTCTCCATTATATTTCATTCCATTCCATTGCATTCCGTTCTGATCCTCTCCACTCCATTCCATTCCACTCCATTACACCCCTCTCTGTTCCTTTCCATTCCATGCCATTCCCCTCCATTCTATTCCTTTCCATTCCAGACCATTGCATTCATAACATTACAGTCCATTCCTCTCCATTCGTCTCCATTCCTCTCT
>NW_006999578.1:0-529 GCF_000164805.1 Carlito syrichta | reverse complement strand
ATTAGCCACCTACCTACATCACAATGTGGTTAGCCAGCTGACTTAACTAGATAGCCAGCTGGCTAGCCAGCTGATGTAATTAGCCACCTACCTACATCACAATGTGGTTAGCCAGCTGACTTAACTAGCTGACTTAACAAGATAGCCAGCTGGCTAGACAACTGAGTTAACAATGTAGCTACCTAGCTAGCTAGTTGGCTAGCCACTTGAATTAACTAGCTGACTTAACCAGCTAGCCAACTGGATAGGCAGCTGACTCAACTACCTGATTTAAATAGTAAGCCAGCTGACTACCCAGCTTACATAACTAGCTGACATCCTTAGCTAGCCAGGTGACTTAAATAGGTAGCTACCTATGTACCCCGCTGGCTTGCCAGCTGACTTAAGAACCTAGCTACCTAGCTAACCAACTTCTTAGCAGCTGACTTAACCAGCTAGCTACCCAGCTAGGCAGCAGCCTAGCCACCTGCCTTAACAAGTTGATCAACAAGCTAACCCACTCACTCAACTAGCTGATTTAACTAGCTAA
>NW_006999577.1:0-316 GCF_000164805.1 Carlito syrichta | reverse complement strand
GTGCTCTCTGTCCCACTCCCCACGTTTTTCTCTGGGGCCCGCCGGCCGAGGTCATTCTCGGCGCTCCGAGGTCTCTTCCGGCGCCCAGGCCTCTCCTGGCGCCCAAAGATGCCGGCCTTGTCCAAGGGGGACAGGATCCGGCCTGGCATTCTTCCTCAGCAACATCCGCAGATGTGAGTGCCTGGGCGCCGCGTGGGGCCTGCGGGCGGGGTTGTGGGGGGCACGAGGGCGCCGGGGTTCGTGAGGCTTGGGGTCTGGGGGTGCCTCGTGGGGTCTGGGGGGCTGGGATCTGGGGAGGCACATAGTGGGGTCCAGG
>NW_006999576.1:0-315 GCF_000164805.1 Carlito syrichta | reverse complement strand
GCAGAGTAGCTAGCTAGTCAATGCAGCTGGTTAGCCAGCTGACTAACTAGTTAAGTAACTTAATTAAATCAGCGTGCTGGTAATCAGGTTAGCTAAGTAGGTAGGTAGTTAATTCAGCTGACAGCCAACATGTTATGCAGATAGGTAGCTAGTTAATTCAGCTGGCTAGCCATCAGACAATCTAGTTAGTCAGTTGATTAAGTCAGTTGGCTATCCAGATGCCTAGGCAGGTAGCTAGCTAGTTAAGTCTGCCCTCTAGCCAGTTGGCTACTTCGTTAAGTCAGCTACTTAAATCAGCTGGCTAGGTTACTGGCT
>NW_006999575.1:0-830 GCF_000164805.1 Carlito syrichta | reverse complement strand
TTAGTTAAAAACAGAACCTCTTTTCTGTACTCGTGGATGGCACTTTTACGGTTTCATTCTGCAGGGCACATAAATATGTTATAGTATAAACAAACCAATGGTGTAATTCAGTCTTATTGTGTGTATGTTTTTACTACAAATCTTGGAGAAAAAAGCTATTCACGCTCTGCATTTTTACATTATGCTAATGTGATTAGTCATTATGGTCCTACTTACTCTTTATGATGGATACAAGATGTGTAAGCCTCAAATGGTACTTGTGAGGGGCCTGATTAGTGCTTGAGACACAATCAAAAAGCTGTTGGTGAAGTTCAAATAACACATTAAAAAGTTACGTGTGACAGAAGAGGTGTATGCTCCCATGAAAATATTAACTGCCACCATAACCTTGAATGTGTTTTGCCAGGATTTGTTCAGGTCACTGTTTTTGCAATAAAAGTGTAAAAATGACAGAGAAAGCGACTATTCGTGTTAAATATGAAAATTCACACACATTCACATCAGTAAACAGGTGTTTTCAAAACACAGTCTTCAGAACAGTTCACCCGTTCTTGCATTAGATGTTGCCGTGATCAAGCAAAACGAAAGACAGAAGAGGCACGTGTTGGCTGATGAAGCTGCCAGATTGTTCCCGGTGTTGTCCTGCATGAGTCCCAAGCTCAGAGGGAAGTGGGAGCAGGGCGAAGAATGTGGGTCTGTGTGATGAGAGCAAAAAGACAGCTTGAGAATTTTAAATGAGTCCAGTTAACGGAAGGTTTGATGGGTGAGCTAGGACATACAATTTGGGAGAAATAGATGCAACAGGATTCACTTGGTATCAGCGTCTGTAA
>NW_006999574.1:0-388 GCF_000164805.1 Carlito syrichta | reverse complement strand
AGCATCCCTACCTAACTTTGACTTTTGTATTAAATATGATGATGCATGTGAAAAGCTTAGAAGAGGACTTAGTAAATACCAGCTATAATTTTCTTGTTAGTAATATTATTCTTATTTTATTATCTTGTTATCCCAAGAATGAAGTAAAAATGTTTGCCACAAAGAGACAATAAATCACTGTAGACTATATCTCCTCATAATGCTATTGGGATAAGGTCTACATCTACATCTCTGGCTGAAGAAAATAAAATAGTATTTGCTTTCTCTCTCTCTCTCTCTCTCTCTCTCTCTCTCTCTCTCTCTCTGTCACTCACTCACTTTATAAGACCAATGTCCTGACTTTACTGACTTTAATAAACCAGAACTAAACTTCATTAATGGGGCTCCT
>NW_006999573.1:0-353 GCF_000164805.1 Carlito syrichta | reverse complement strand
CAAGAGGAATGCCTTCCTAGGGGTTTCTGGAACCGTCTGAAGACCGCTTCTCTTCACTTTTTTCAAGAGAAACAAAACTCCTGGAGGCTGAGACCAGAAATCCCACAAGTGTGAGCTCTTGACCACAAAGCAGATATTGTTCCCGCATGCAGTCCCCTGTGGGGATGACTCCTGTGGTTAGCCAGAGATACAAGATGGTTCCTGGAACCCTG
Organism: Carlito syrichta; assembly: GCF_000164805.1. Taxonomy (NCBI): domain Eukaryota; kingdom Metazoa; phylum Chordata; class Mammalia; order Primates; family Tarsiidae; genus Carlito; species Carlito syrichta. The sequence continues at coordinate 141 of NW_006999573.1, read as the reverse complement.
CCTGGAGCGACTAGGCGGTAACTACTTTCGAGTGTGTCCCTTGGGGCCCTGTGCCTGCCTGCTAGGAACCAAGCTGGAGATGCTTCTGGGGTGTCCATCACACACCTCCACTGTGGCAGTTCACCCCACTGTGTTCCAGAT
>NW_006999572.1:0-362 GCF_000164805.1 Carlito syrichta | reverse complement strand
GAAGAAAGGAATGGATTGGCATGGAATGGAATGGAATGGAGAATGGAATGGAATGGAGATAAATTGTATGTAATGGAAAGGAATGGGGAGGAATGGGATAGAATGAAATGGAATGGAGAGGAATGAAATAGAATGGAATGGAGAGGAATGGAAAGGAATGGAATGGAATGTAGAGGGAGGGAAAGGAAGGGAATGGAATAGATGGAATGGAGAGGAATGGAAGGGAATGGAATGGAACGGAATGCAGTGGAAAGGAATGGACGGAATGGAATGGAATGGAGTGGAATGGAATGGAATGGAATGGAACAGAGAGGAATGGAGTGGAATGGAATGGAACGCAGAGGCATGGATTGGAATGGAAT
>NW_006999571.1:0-457 GCF_000164805.1 Carlito syrichta | reverse complement strand
AATAAAGTCAGATGGCTAGTCAGCTGGCTAGCTCGTTAAGTCAGCTAGTTTACCAGCAGGTTAAACAGCTGGGTAGTTAATTAAGTCAGCATGTTAAGTCTGTTGTCAAGTCAGCTGGCAAGCTTGTTAAAAAGCTAGTTACGTCAGAGGGGCAGCCAGCTGGCTTGCTAGTTATGTCAGCTGGTTAAGTCAGCTAGTTAAGTAAGCTCACTATATGATAGCTAGCTAGGTAAATACCTATTTAAACAAGCTAGTTAAGTCAGCTGGCTAGCTAGGTTGCTAGGTAGTTCAGTCACCTATTTAAGACAATTGGCTAGCTAGTTAAGACTGTTAGTTAAGTCAGCTTGCTAGAAAGCTACCTAGCAGGATAGCTAGCTAGTTATTTCAGCAGGCTAGACAGCTGGCTAGCTAGTTAAATCATCTAGTTAAGTCATCTGGCTGGCCAGCAGGTTAGCTA
>NW_006999570.1:5201-7487 GCF_000164805.1 Carlito syrichta | reverse complement strand
CTTATGCTTGATTTATGGCCGAGTATGTGATCGATCTTAGAATATGTTCCATGTGATGATGAGTAGAATGTGTATTCTGTGGTCTTTGGATGGAGTGTTCTGTAGGTATCAATTAAGTCCATTTGGTCCAAAGTTACATTGAGGTTCCGGATCTCCTTGCTGATTTTTTGTCCTGATGATCTGTCTAGGGTTGTGAGTGGGGTATTGAAGTCCCCAGTTATGATAGTGTTAGAGTCAATATCTTTCTTTAGTTTTCCAAGAAGTTGCTTTATAAAAGTTGGCGCACCTATGTTGGGTGCATATATGTTTGGGATAGATATTTCTTGTTGATGGATTGAGCCTTTTATCATTATGTAGTGGCCTTCTGTATCTTTCTTGATTTTTAATAGTTTGAAGGGTATTTTGTCTGAAATTAAGATGGCTACTCCTGCTTTCTTTTGTATTCCGTTCGCCTGGAAGTTTGTTTCCCATCCTCTTACTTTGAGTCTGTGGATGTCCTTTCTAGTGAGGTGAGTCTCTTGAAGGCAATAGATTGTTGCCTGATGATATTTTATCCATTTTGCCAATCTATGTCTTTTCAGTGGTGCATTTAGTCCGTTCGCATTTAGGCTAATAATTGAAATGCAAGAGTTGATCCCTGTCATAAGGCTCTTACAGATTTGATCCTGTTTCTTTGTTGTCTTTCTTTGGGTTTTGGAGTTGGTTCATGTGTGTTTTTAATCTTTTGCCTGTACTCTTGTGAAGAATGCTGTTGTTCTTTTTTCTTTTTCTTCTGTGTTCAGTACTTTCTTAAGTGTTTCTTGTAGAGGTGGCCTGGTAGCGGCGTAGGTTCGTAGGGATTGGATGTCTGGAAAAGATTTCAATTCTCCCTCATTTATGAAGCTTAGTTTGGCTGGGTAGGTTATTCTTGGTTGAAATTGTTTCTCTTTTAGAACTTTGAAGATAGGGCTCCAGGCTCTCCTGGCCTGAAGGGTTTCTGTTGATAAATCTGCTGCTATTCTAATTGATTTTCCCTGGTAGGTAGTCTGGCCTTTTTCTCTTGCTGCCTTTAGGATTTTTCCTTTCATAGTTACTTTGTTTAGGCGAATTATTATGTGTCTGGGAGTTGGTCTTCTCGTTTGTTGTCTTGCAGGGGTTCTCTGAATCTCTTGTGTTTGAATTTTTTCATCCTTAATGAGATGAGGGAAGTTTTCTTGAATGATTTCATGAAATGTTTGTTCCAGTGTGGCTTCGGTTTCTCTTTCTGCCTCAGGAAGCCCAATTATTCTTAGGTTTGGTCTCTTGAAGTGATCATTCATCTCTTGCAGGTTTTGTTCTGTCTTTTTGAGCTTCTTTTCTATGCTTTTGCCAGTTTGGGTTAGTTCTGTGTTTTGGTCTTCAAGCTCTGAGATTCTTTCTTCGGCTTGGCTGATTCTGCTTTCCATGCTTATTAGTCTGTTGTTCATTTCCATCACAGTATTCTTTACTGCTGTCATTTCTGACAACAACTCCTTCCTATTTTCCTCTTGTCTCTCCTCAATTTTTTTAATTCTCTCCATTAATGTCTTGATGTCTGGGGTTGTTGCATGTAGCCAGTCATTCTGGGGACTCTTCATTGTCTGTGTTCCAGAATCTGTTTTCTCATTGTCTGATCTCCCAGGGGTCTGTGTAAGACCTATATTCTTCTTTTGGTTTTTCTTCATTTGTGCGGTTTTTCCCCCTCCTTACTTTTTCCTTCCCTCCACGTCACCATCTTCTTTAATTCTGTTATTCAGGGGTAAAGGGATTGGTTTTACTTCTGTTTTTTCAATCTCCTATTCTTTATGTATGTCCTCTTACTTTGTTCAATTCTGAAGTTGCACTGTAGGTTGGAGGTGGTCCTTTTTGCAGTTTTGAGATGTACTTAAGGGGAGAGCTGTGATTCAAACTCTGTCTGCAGGTCCTGGTATTCGCTGACAGGTGTGTGGATAATGTGGAACCCACTTCCCACTGCCCTGGAATCTGTCCATGCAGTGGGGCTGTAGGTTTACTCCCTTGAATCGCCAGCAGGTGGTGCTATCTCATCTGCTCGCCCCAGAGGGGTTGGGGCCGGAGGGGTACCAGATGGCTGCCTGCCTCCGAGCAGGCAACAGGATCCCCACGCCGGGCAGGCAGGACAGTATCGGATGCAGGAGCGGTGGCAGTGATCCCAGCAGGTCTTCCCTGAAGCAGTTTGGTGTGGATCTCCTCAGGCCGGGTTGTGATGAGCTACCCGTCCCAGAGGCCACGGCGGCGATGGGAGTGCCAATGGGGGGAGGGGCTGTGGCG
>NW_006999570.1:3359-4163 GCF_000164805.1 Carlito syrichta | reverse complement strand
CCAAATAAGCACAATCAGAAACACAAAAGATGAAGTCACATCTGACCCTGAAGAAATACAAAAGATCATTAGAGACTACTACAAACATTTGTATGGAAACAAACTTGAAAACCTTAAGGAAATGGAGGGATTTTCTGACATCACACAACCTACCTAGGTTGGAGCAAGAAGAAATTAAGACCCTAAATAGACCAATAATAATCAAGGAAATCAACTACATAATAAGAAAACTACCTACAAAAAAAAGTACTGGTCCAGATGGCTTTCCAGCAGAATTCTACAAGACATATAAGGAGGAGCTGATACCAATCCTACTGAAGGTATTCCAGGCGATTGAAAAAGATGGAACTCTCACCAATTCATTTTACGAAGCCAACATCACATTGATACCCAAGCCAGGTAAAGATTCAATAAAGAAAGAGAACTATAGGTCAATATCTTTGATGAACATAGATGTCAAAATTCTTAACAAGATTCTAGCAAACCAGATTCAACAATACATCTCAAAAATCATCCATCATGGCCAAGCAGGCTTCATTCCTGGGGTGCAAGGTGGATTCAACATTCGTAAAACCATAAATGTAATTAAATACATCAACAGATGTCAAAACAAAAACCACATGATTATATCATTAGATGCAGAAAAAGCTTTTGATAAAATCCAGCAACCCTTCTTGATAAAAAACCTCGAACATCTAGGCATACGGGGAACATACCTCAAAATAGTAAAAGCCATCTACAAAAAACCCACAGCCAGCATACTCCTAAATAGATGAAAATTGTAACCATTTCCCCTGAAAACTG
>NW_006999570.1:0-2950 GCF_000164805.1 Carlito syrichta | reverse complement strand
GAGTAGCCAGAACAATTCTCAGCAAAAAAAAAAACAAAGCAGGTGGTATCACAATACCAGACTTCAAACTTTACTATAAAGCTACAATCATCAAAATAGCTTGGTATTGGTATAGGAACAGGCATATAGACCTTGGAATCGAATTGAGATTCCAGAGGCAAGACCTCAATTTGTCAACCAACTCATCTTCGACAAAGCCTCTACCACCCACCACTGGGGAGAGGAGAACCTATTCAGTAAATGGTGCTGAGAAAACTGGCTGACCACATGCAGAAGATTGAAACAGGACCCCATCTATCCCCATGGGCAAAGGTTAACTCCAAATGGATCAGAGACCTAAATGTAAAACCTCAAACCATAAGAACCTTAGAAAATGAAAGACATACCCTCATGAAAATCGGAATCGGCATCCAATTCCTGAACAAAACCCGAAACCCACAGGTCATAAGAGAGAAGATAGACAAGTGGGACCTTATTAAACTGACAAGCTTCTGCAAAGCCAAAGAAACTATCAAGAGAACAGGGAGACAGTCTACAGACTGGGAAAAAGTATTTGCCAACATCAGGTCTGACAAGGGCTTAACATCTTGGATCTACAAGAAACTCAAACGTGCTGAAAAGAAAAAAACAAACAACCCCATTATAAAATGGGCAAAAGATATGAACAGACACTTCACAAAGGAAGACATCCAAGCAGCCAACAGACACATGAAGAAATGTACAAACTCACTAATCATCAGGGAGATGCAAATCAAAACCACACTGAGATACCACCTAACTCCAGTCAGAATGGCAATTATCAACAACTCAAAAAATAACAGCTGCTGGAGAGGGTGTGGTGAAAAGGGAACACTTCTACATTGTTGGTGGGAGTGTAAACTAGAGCAACCTCTGTGGGAAGTAGTGTGGCAATTCCTAAAAGCTCTAAATATCAACCTCCCATATGACCCTGCAATCCCCCTAATGGGAATATATCCTGAAGAACTCAAATCACTCTATAAAAAAGATATCTGCACACCTATGTTATTGCAGCATTGTTCACAATAGCAAGAACCTGGAAGCAACCATGCTGCCCATCAAAAGAGGACTGGATTTTTAAAATGTGGTACATATACACGATGGAATACTACGCAGCCATAAAAAAGAACAAAATCATGAATTTCACAGCAACCTGGATGGAACTGGAGTCTATAATACTGAGTGACCTCTCACAGAAACAAAGATCAGGGTATCACATGTTCTCACTCACATAATGGACCTTGAAGATCCAATGTAATACTATAAGAAAATGACTGACAATAGTGGGAAACTATGGAGAGGAGGGAGATGGGAATAACGGTAGCAAATATCTGTCTGGGGACAGGGAAACACCTCTTATCAACAGAGTACCTGAATGAAACATATTTGTATACCTAACCCTTAACTGTACCCCACAATATCATAACAAAAAATATCAATTAAAAAAACTGATTGAAGAAGGAGTTTCCCACTCAGCTGAACTTTTACTGCCTCTTGAGGCCCTGATAGTTTTCAAGTGCTCAGTTAATCAGTTCAGTTGTATCGGGTCTGATCTAATCATCTCCCCATTATCAAGATTTCATGGAGCATTTGATTTGGTGTGTATTTTTCTCGGACTTTTTATCTTATCTTGCATGTATACACCAAATTTCCTTATTATAATTTCATGTTTGCCATTTACAGTCATTTAAAATCATGTATATGCACAGTCATGGACCACATACCAATACTTCAGTCAATGACTCACTGCATATACAACTGTGGTCCCTTAATTTTAATGAAGTTGAAAATGTTCTATGGTCTGATGACATCATAGCTGTCATGATGTCCCAGTGCAATGCATTCCTCCTGTGGTCATGGTGATGCTGGTGTCAACATTCTTACTGTGCTTCCAATTCTACCATAATTTACTTACTGTGCTTCCAATTCTACCATAATTTAGCACATATAAAGGGGACCCCCCAAAAAACCAGAATTATCATACAAGGGCAGTCCCCATGTAGCACAGGTTTCCTTCACTAGGTAAGTATTCTAGGAACACCTCAGCATCTGTGGATCAGCTAGCGTTGTTGTGAGAGGCTGTATTCAACCTCAGTGAATTTTTTTTTCCTGATTGGAGATTCTGTCAATGCAATTGTCCATTTCAAGATGGGTGATTTACACAATCTTCCCACACCATGCTGAGTGTTTAGTAGTTTTTTACCAAGTATAGCAAGAAACCCATACCCCACGCTCCCTATTCTCCCCATCTCACCCTGAGGGACTTTTTTTAAAAATATATTTTATCTTATTTTAAAATTGGGGTACAAATGAGGGTTAGGTACATATGTAGTTTTTATATAGGTAAAGTGTGGGTACGCTTATAGATGTTATGTGCCCCCATCTCCTGGCAGTGTCACACTACAGACAATCCTTTTTATTTAACTTTCAACTTTTTTATTTTTAAGATGTAGGATACAATTCAATCCCTTTCTTATAGTGTTATGATGAATGTCCAAGGTCCACTTATGAGTGAGTAGAACCTGGATGGAATTAGGGTCTATAATACTAGTGATTTATCACAGAAAAAAAGATCTGAGTATCACATGGACCAAGGGATTTTGTTTGTTTGTTTGTTTCCCCAGATGAAAAAATTCCTCAAAGGGAAACATTTTGCCCATGTGGAAGAGATGAAGCAAAAAGTCTAAAAAGCACCAATAATCATCAAAATTGATTAGTTCAAAAATGTTTTGAACAGTGAAAACAATATCTCAATAGGTGTATTGCATCGTAGCGTACTTTGAAGGTGACTAGAGTTTAAACATGAAAGAATATTCACAATTTTTAATAAATTATTTCCAGATTTTTTAAGTCCTCCCTTGTACAATTATGGACAGTACGTAATACTTGACAATAAGTGACAAAGCTACTACTTGATGTACTTACTATATTT
>NW_006999569.1:0-604 GCF_000164805.1 Carlito syrichta | reverse complement strand
ATTCGAATGGAATGGAATGAAATCGGTTGGAAAGGAATGGAATGGAAATGAACGGAACGGTAAGGAATTCTATGGGGAAGAATGGAATGTGGGTGAATGGTATGGAGTAGAGAGAATGGTGAGAAAAGTAATGGAATGAAATTGATTGGAATGGAATGGAATGATATGGAGAAGAATGGAATAGAATGGAAGGGAGATTAATGGAATGGAGAGGAGTGGAGAGGCATGGAGAGGAAAGGAGAGGAAATTACTCAATGTAATGGAGAGAAAAGGAATGGAATGGAAGGGTATGCAATGGAAAAGAGTGGAGAGAAATGGAATGGAATGGAGAGGGATTTAATGAAGTAGAATGGAATCGAATGAAATTGAATGGGTAGGAATGGAATGCTATGGGGAAGAATGGAATGCAAGAAGGTAAAGGAAAGGAATTGATTGGGAAGAAATGGAATGGAATGAAATGGAGAGGAATGGAATAGGATGTAGATGAGTGGATTAGAGAAGAATAGAGACGAATGGAGAGGAATGGACTGTAATGTTAGGTAATGCAATGGACTGGAAAGGAAAGGTATGAAATGGAGAGGAATGGAATAGAAGAGAATGAAAT
>NW_006999568.1:0-404 GCF_000164805.1 Carlito syrichta | reverse complement strand
AGCACCTAGCTAGCCAGCTGGCTAGACAGCTGACTTTATTAACTGAATTAACTAGTTAGCCACTAACTAGACAGTGGACTAAAATAGTTACATAACTAGATCACTACCTCTCTAGCCAGCTGATTTAAACAGTTAGCTATCTAGCTAGCTACTTAGCTAACAAGCTCACATAAATAATTAGCTGCCTAGCTGGCTAACTGACAACATGCTAGCTAAATAGTTAGCTTACTCATTATGTAACGTGCTAGCTAGCTTACTTAGTCATCCAACTTAACTCATTAGCTAACGAGCTTCCTAGGTGGCTCAAGCAGCTTATTTAACTCTTTAGCTAACTAGCTAGCTAGTTGACTCATCCAGGTGACTTAACACATTAATAAAATTAGCTAACTAGCCTACTCAACCAG
>NW_006999567.1:0-364 GCF_000164805.1 Carlito syrichta | reverse complement strand
GAGCTTCCTAGGTGTTTCAAGCAGCTGACAACTTGTTAGCTAACTAGCTGACTCATCCAGCTGACTTAACTCATTAGCTAACTAGCTAGCTAGCTTACAACCTGACTCAACCCCATTAGCTAATTAGCAAGCTAGCTGTTTTAATCAGTTGACTTAATTAGAAATCTGACTGAAGTAGCTGAATTAGGTAGATGACTTAAATTCTTAGGTAGCTGACTTAACTGTCCGACTATACTAGTTAGCTAGTTGACTTAAATATTTGAATTAAATAGTTAGATATTTATTTAGCTAGCTGAATAACTAGTTGACTTAACTAATTAGCTAACTAGTTAGGTAGCAGACTTAAGTAACTGACTTAAATATT
>NW_006999566.1:2201-3038 GCF_000164805.1 Carlito syrichta | reverse complement strand
AGAACAGCACTGTGAATTTGTAGGAAGTCCTCTACAAATCAAAACACCAGTAACCACTCAGCCAAGTTGTTCCTTGTATCTTTAGAGTAGCCATCATTGAAGATGAAATATTTGTAATTGGTGACTCCTGGTCAACTGTGTCTATGATATAAAGATGAAAAGCAGCCACTGGGACACACTCACACCTTTACTAAGAGCTTCTGGAGCCACCATTTCATGGATGACTCTTCTCAAGGATCTCATTCAGTAATGAGAAAATCTCTCTCAACATACGGTCTCCAAGAAAAAAACATTGATCCATGAGAAAGGTACTCAGTCCCTTTAGGGTGTACTAAACCTGTTCTAATTTCATATTTTGAAGGCCCAAAGCCTCAGGTGTTGTGTATATGTTTGTGTATGACTGTAGGTGTGTGTGTGTGTGTGTGTGTGTGGGAAGACCTTGGGGCAGAGCCTTCAGTTAGAAGACACTGTATCTGAGACCCTCCACCACAGAGAGTAGAAGAGACATACGCATACCATAAACCAGTCCCTCCCTGGATTTACTGTTAACCTGGATGACTCAAACTCTGGGCCGGACCTTTCTAGTCTTGAGACTGGGAGAATGGTCACTGTAGTTAAAGATCCTCCTCTTCCTCTTACAGATTTGACTCAATGGCCCCTTATCTTTTCCCAGAAAGGATGTATGTCAAAATTTTGTTCTGGCTAATTTGCCTCTGCTCACATGCCTTTGTTCTTTGACTCAACTGTGGAGAAAGAATTGACATGAATGAGCGTTGATATGTTTTGAGCCAGGATTTATATAAATTATTCTGTGTCCCAGGGACTAGCATGTGAAAG
>NW_006999566.1:0-735 GCF_000164805.1 Carlito syrichta | reverse complement strand
GAATCCTCAAGCCAGTGCAATAAACAAACAATAGAAAATACAGATTAGAAAAAAAAAACTATTAATATTCATAGATAATATAGGAAAGGTACATAAAAATTCAACAATTATATTGAAAAAATTACAAAAACTTTGATGTATGTAAATCAACACTGAAAAAAATTGTGTTCTTGTTTGCCACATCAAATTAAAAGTAAATTAAATTAAATTACATCATTCTGTAAAGCAAATATTATAAGAAACTCAGGTATCACTCTAAGAAAATATTTCTAACTGCACACCAATTCCCACAGCCTTGAGAATGCCCTACAACACAAGAGCAGATTTCAATGGTCATATACTCAGGAGAATGAGCTATTTTTCCAAACTACAATCGCTATTACAGTAGGTCTGTTGACAGTGGTCTAGTGACTCTGTTGTTTTGCATTTCAGCATCTCTGCATCAATTTCATATTACTTCTTCTTCCTCTCACATAAACTCTTTGTTGAAGAATTAGATTGGGTTGATTACTATCAACTCAAAGGAGTGTGCCCATTGTTCAGAGTTCCCTAAAAGATAAGAATAATAATGATCACTAACATGCAGTAAATTGTTACTAGAATCCAGCTGCTTTTTGGATAATCTTATATAACCATAATAGCAACTGCATTTAAAAAAAGAATAATTTTTGGTTTTTTTCTATTGGGGAAGCTGATGCTTAACATCACTAAATAAAGGTGCCAGATTCACACATC
>NW_006999565.1:0-434 GCF_000164805.1 Carlito syrichta | reverse complement strand
AGACCAATAACAATCCATGAAATTGACTCAGTCCTAACAAAACTCCCCAACAAATAAAAAACCCTGAACCACATGGGTTTCCAGCTGAATTCTACAAGACACACAGGAGGAGCTGATACCAATCTTACTGAAAGTATTCCTGACAATCAAGAATGATGGAATTCTCCCAAACTCATTTTATGAAGCTAATACCATACTGCTACCCAAACCTTGCAAAGACCCAACAAGGGAAGAGAATTATGGACCATTTCCAAGATGAACATAGACACAAAAATTCTCAGCAAGATTCTAGCAAATAGGATTCAACAATACATCTCAAGGATTATCTGCCACAACCAGGTGGGCTTTATTCCTGGGAAGCAGGGCTGGTTCAATATTCACAATCTCAAAAATGTAATTCAGTACATTAACAGATGTAAAACCAAAAACCACAT
>NW_006999564.1:0-334 GCF_000164805.1 Carlito syrichta | reverse complement strand
TGTCTAGCTAGGTGGCTAGCTAGTTAAGCTAGCTGTCTAGCCAGATGGCTATCTAGTAAAGACAGCTACTTAACTCAGTTAGTTAGCCGGCTGGCTAGCTAGGTGGCTGGAAAGTTAAGCCGGCTGGTTAGCAGGCTTGTCAAGTAGGTGGCCAGCTAGTTAAGATGACTGGCTAGCAGGCTGACCATCAGGGTGGCTGACTAGTTAAGTGACTGTACAGTCAGCATGTTGCCTATTAAATCTGGCTGGCTAGCTAGCTGGCCAGTCCCCTAGCTGGCTTGCTGGCTTCCTAGCCAGCTAACCAGTCAGGTTACTAGCTAGTTAAGCCAGATGG
>NW_006999563.1:0-349 GCF_000164805.1 Carlito syrichta | reverse complement strand
CAGCCAGTTTTCCCAGCACCATTTACTGAATAGGTTCTTCTCTCCCCAGTGGTAAGTGGTAGAGGCATTGTTAAAGATGAGTTGGTTGAGAATTGAGGTTTTGCTTCTGGAATCTCAATTCTATTCCATTAATCTATATACGTATTCCTATACCAATAACAAGCTGTTCTGTTTATTGTAGTTTCATAGTAAAGTTTGAAGTCTGGTAATGTGATACCACCTGCTCTGTTTTTGTTTTTTTTTTCTTCCTGAGGATTGTTCTGGCTATTCTTGGACGTTTGTGTTTCCGTATGCATTCCTGTGTTGTTTTTTCTAGGTCTGAGAAGAATGTTGCTGGTAATTTGATGGG
>NW_006999562.1:0-440 GCF_000164805.1 Carlito syrichta | reverse complement strand
GACCAGCCCAGGCAACTTGGCAAGACCTTGTCTCTACAATAAATCAAAAATTAGCCAGGCCCAGTAGCACATGTCTGTAGTTCTGGCTACTTGGAAGACTGAGGCGGAAGGATCACCAGAGCCCAGCAGGTCGATGTTGGTGTGACCGTGAACGTGCCACTGCACTCTAGCCTGGGTATCAGAGTGAGACTCCAACTCAAAAATAAGGAAAACAAAACAAAAAACAAAAGAAAACAAAAAAACCCCAGCAACCAGATGAATATGTGTAGTATTGGAAATGTTCTGTCCTTCAGTACGTAATAACATCAATATTTTTGTTGTGACAGCATACCAGTTTTGAAAGATATTACCACTGAGTTACATTAGGTAAAGAATACATGATATCTTTTAGTCTTATTTCTTATAATTGCATGTGAATATATAATTATCTCAAAATAAAG
>NW_006999561.1:0-608 GCF_000164805.1 Carlito syrichta | reverse complement strand
TGGGCTCCTGGGTTACAACCATCCTCCCACCTCAGTCTCCCAGAGTGCTGGGATTCCAGGGGTTGGCCGCAGTGACAAGCTTTCTGGTTCATTTTTGATGAAGTTTCGATGCCAAGTTTGGGGACTCAGTCACATCATCCCAGCACTTTGGGAGGCCGAGGCCATCGACCAACCTCAGTCCACAGGCCGAGATGTGCCCAGGCAACTCGGCGAGACCTCATCTCTACCCTCCGTTCCAAATGAGCCCAGTGTGGTAGCAGGTGCATGTCATTCTGGCTCATCAGAGGGCCAGAGAAAGACTCGCCGGAGCCCAGCGGGCCAAAGCTGCAGTGGCCAGGAGCGAGCCACCGCCCTCCAGACTGGGCAATGGAGTGAGACTCTGACTCAAAGAAAAAAAGGAAAAAAAATCATAAAAAGAAGATAATCTATTTATGTATGGAATTGGTATCATCATGAACAGACAGAGATCATTTGGGAAGGAGGCCCCAGAATTGAGCCTAGAGCTCCCGAAAGATGGTTGATCATAAGACAATTGGGCTGTGGCTTTGGGAGGCTGAGACAGTGGACTGCTGGAACCCAGGAGTTTGAGACCCATGTGGGTCATGTGG
>NW_006999560.1:0-416 GCF_000164805.1 Carlito syrichta | reverse complement strand
AAGAGTCCCTGCATGCAAGAGATTATCCTGCCCTTGATGGGTGAGCCTTGCACCCAAGAGGGCCTGACCTGAACCTGATGGGAGAGCCCGGCACCCAAGAGAGCCAGGTCCGTACCTGACAACAAAGTCCTGCACCTGAGACACTTTGTGCTGTACCTGACACGAAAGCCCTGCACCCAAGAGATTAGCCTGCACCTGATGGAAGACGACTGCACCCAAGAAAGCCTGCCCTGAACCTGATGGGAGAGCCCTACACCCGAGACAGGCTGTCCTGCACTTGACAAGAAAGCGCTGCACCTGAGAGAGATTGTCCTGCACCTGATTAGAGAGCCCTGCACTCAAGTAGCCTGTTCTGCAACCTATGGGAGAGTCCTGCACCAAAGAAAGCTTGCCCTGCACCTGAGACACTATGTGCT
>NW_006999559.1:0-335 GCF_000164805.1 Carlito syrichta | reverse complement strand
GTAAGTTACACATTCAGGGCATAGAGTAGATTTTGTGGGTGCTTCCCATGAGTGGAATCACAATCAGTGTGTGTGTGTGTGTCTCTGTGTGTGTGTGTGTCTGTGTGTGTGTGTGTGTGTGTGCTTGTATAATCGGAAAACTAGACCTGGAATGGGCTTTGATATGCAGGCATCTGCCCTTGCAGGTATTCGCAGAAACAATATTCAACCAGAAGATCCTACAGAGTTATAAGGCTCCACCGAAGCCCACAAAAGTTTCAGGGGCCACCAGGATTCCACTGATTCAGAGCATCTGGCAATCCAGGGAAAGGAATAATTGGTGGCTTTCAATAATT
>NW_006999558.1:0-339 GCF_000164805.1 Carlito syrichta | reverse complement strand
CTAGGTAGCTATCTAGTTAGCTAACTATTTAAGTCAACTGAGTAACTAGGTAGCTAGCTATATAGCTTACTATTTAAGTCAGCTGGCTAACTAGGTGATTGCTGGTTGTCACCTTAAGTCAGCTGTCTAGCTAGGTTGCAAGCTACACAGCGACCTGGCTAGCTGTCACCTAATTAATCAGCTGACTAGACAGCTGGCTAGCCATGTTACTAGATAGTGAAGTCAGTTGTCTAGTGTTGGGAGTCAGCCTTGTAGGTCTGCCTGATTGACAAAGTCCAGGTGTGCTGAGGACCCCCGCCTGCAAAGCGAGTCCTGGCAGCTGAGGCACTTCTGTCTTCT
>NW_006999557.1:0-485 GCF_000164805.1 Carlito syrichta | reverse complement strand
CAGCTGGCCATCCAGCTGGCTTAATTAGGCAGCTTCCTGGCTGGAGAGTTGGATAGCCAGCTGGCTTAACTAGCCACCTAGCTAGCCATCCATCTAGCCAGCTCACTTAACTCGCTGACTTAACAAGGTGGCCATAGGACTAGCCAGATGACTTAATTAGCTAGCTACCTACCTGGCCATGTGGTTAGCCAGCTGAGTTAACCAGCTGACTTAACCAGGTAGCCAACTGTCAAGCCAGCTAACTAAATGAGCAAGTGGCCTAGCTAGCGAGATGGCTAGCCACTTGAATTGATTAGCTGACTTAACCAGCTATCCAGCTGGTTTGCCAGCACACTCAACTACTTGACTTAACTAGTGAACCAGCTGTCTAGCCAGCAGACAAAACTAGCTGACAACACTAGCAGCCTGGTGGCTAGCCAGCTGATTTAACTAGCTAGCTACCTAGCAAGCCACCTGGGAAGCCAGCTGAATTAACTAGCGGACTT
>NW_006999556.1:0-345 GCF_000164805.1 Carlito syrichta | reverse complement strand
GTGGGTGTGATGGCATGTGCCTTTTGTTCTGGCTCATGGGAAGGCTGGGTAAATCTCACCACAGCCCCTCAGGTCGAGGCTGCAGTAGCCAGGAGTGAACCACCACTCTCCAGCCTGGGCATTAGAGTGAGACTCCAAGTCAAAGAATAAAAGGAAAAAAAAAAAGAAGAGCATTCATTTGTGTATGAGGTTGGGATCACCGTGAACAGACAGATCATTTGGGAAGGAGGTCCCATCCTTGGGCCTAGAATTCCTGAAAGATGGTGGATCAGTAGACAGTCAGGCTGTGGTTTTGGGAGGCCGAGGCAGGGGACCACTGGAGCCCGGGAGTTTGAGACCAGCCTG
>NW_006999555.1:0-406 GCF_000164805.1 Carlito syrichta | reverse complement strand
TTTTTGATTTATTGTAGAGATAAGGTCTCACCATGTTGCCCAGTCTGGTCTCAAACCTGCAGGCTTAAACAATCTTCTTGCCTTGGCCTCTCAAGGTGCTGGGATTACAGGCTTGAGCCACCACACCTGGTCTTAAAATTTTTTTTAATGAATAATCAAATCCAGGATACTTTAGTACTTTTGTTCTCAGTTTCTCCACCTGAAAAATGGGAGAAAATAAGATCTTATGGGAGGTTAAATGAGATATTAAATAAAAGCATCTAATTCCGTGCTAAGTCAATGTGTTTCTTCAAAAATTCTTCCTTCCTTTTGCATCTCGGGCGTAAAAATAACAACTTTAGCTGCATGTCTTTCTATGCTAGGTTTTGGAGAGTTTTAATCAATGTTTAGAAAATTGAGACATGGC
>NW_006999554.1:0-586 GCF_000164805.1 Carlito syrichta | reverse complement strand
TTTCCTGTCCTGTTCTGCTAACTTTTGGGTGTTAGACTTTTGGCAGTCATTAATTCTGACTCTCTTTACTTTAACCATTATTATCAGACAAATGTCTGTCTGATAATAAGAATTAAAAGAGGTAGTGCTTTAAAAATATGATAACATGAAAATAAAAAGACATATTGAGAAAGGGAAAATATATGCATGATGTCTCAGAAGAAGAGGTGATTGTAAGAAGTGGGCGTAACATGTGAAGACAGTATGGAGACAACAGCTCCAATGGAGAATGAAGTGTATCCTCACTCATTCTCTAAGTTTGCACAAGAAACTTTATCACACATTTAGAGAAAGGAATTAGTCTGTAATTCAGAACATGCACAGATCCCTGAAATTCAAGATGACAAAAGCTGTAGCAGCTAGATGGTAGGAAACAAAGCCTCGTGAGTGAGCTAGTCAGGATAACTATTTCCAAAAGGAAAACTCACTGTGCCTTGTGTTAATAGATGTGTAGACATTTTCTAGATGATGGGTGAGAAGATGTATTTCAGGCCCATGGAAAGCAGAATTGTGAGACCCCATGGATAGATAAGGGATTTGAAGACAT
>NW_006999553.1:0-801 GCF_000164805.1 Carlito syrichta | reverse complement strand
TACTTATTAAATAGCTAATATTAGTAAGACACTGTGGTAGGCACCATGGTGGATTTTCATAGCAGTAAGATGAAAACAATTAGCTGCAAAGCACTGCTGGGAACAAGCAAGCAATCAGATGAAACCTGACTTAACACTAAATAGATTGTCTAAGACTGTACAGTTTTATAGAGACCTGCTATTTTCATGATTACCAATCTATTGACTAGTATTTGTAAAGATTTATTTTCTCCTTTCACAAGGCATTTTTATATAATGTAAATGCTTTCCTTTTCCTATCCATGTGGAAGTCTAGTCATTTGTTCAATAAATATTTGTTGAATGCTATGATTATATGGAGTACAAAATAGACAGTGACCCCACTAGTGTAGTAAGTGCGGTTTCCAAGATAATACTCACAGTAGCCTCACATTTTGATCCCATACAAATCTCAGGTTTGGATTTTTCATTATTTCTTTTCATACAGACACATTCCTGTAAGGAATATATTAGCTTGATTAAAGCCCTGCCCCCCTCTTATATCACCAGGACTCCTTTTCAGGATACTCTTCTGATTTATTGATCCACAGTAATCATAACCAAACTATTCTAATTTGTTTCCACATATGACTCTTTCCTCTGTCTGTTTTTGTTCATTCATTAAACAAATGTTTTTAAGGACCCACTATGTCCCAGACATTGTACTAAGTCTTTGGGATTCAGAGCCGAGCAAATAGATCAGCCTCTGATCTTTAGTCTACTTAATCCCCTTTGATATTACCTTTCGAAGGCTAGAATACATAGGAATGCCACCCTTTCCCG
>NW_006999552.1:0-442 GCF_000164805.1 Carlito syrichta | reverse complement strand
CCATGTTTCTGTGCCTCTTTGGTGTTTCATTGGCATGTTGCACCTCCTTGGTGTCCCGGCTGCATGCCTCCTTGGTATCACTGCACTGCGCCTCCTCTGCATGCTAAAAGCGTCCCTCGTCAGTGTCCCTGCACCGCATATCCTTGATTTCCACCCAGTGCCCCTCCTTGTTGTCCCTGTGATGTGTTTTTCGGCCTACCCATGGCACATCTCCTAATCCTCCCCCGTGGTATACCTTCTCAGCCTCCACTCAGGGTGCCTCTTCAACATCCCCGTGGTGCACCTCCTTGGCCTCCCCGTGGCATGCCTCTTTGGTGACCCTGCGGTGCATTTTTTTGCCTTTCTTGTGGCCAATTCCATGACCTCCCCATGGTGTGCTTCCTCAGACACCCCAAGTTGCACCTCCGCAGCATCCCCAGAGTACACTGTGCTCCTTTGTCTC
>NW_006999551.1:0-516 GCF_000164805.1 Carlito syrichta | reverse complement strand
GAGGAATGCTGGAGATTGAGTCACGTGACCAATAATCCAGTCATCTCTACATAATGAAATCGCAACAAAAACTCCAGACACTGAAATTCAAGAGAATGTTCTTGGATGGCAATATATATTTTTAAGTATTTAATAATTCTTTAAGTACTGACATGATGAGAAGGCCCCTGAGAATAACAGAAGTTTTGCGTTTGCAACCCTCCAAGACCTTGACCATGGCACCTCTCCTTTGGCTGGTTCTGATTTGTATTATTTTGCTGTAACAAAACTATATGTTGGTCAGGCATGGCTGTGCATGCCTGTAGTCCTGGCTACTTGGGAGGCTGAGGTGGGAGGATTCCTTGATCCCAGGAGTTTGAGGCTACAGTGAGCTGTAACTGTGCCACTGCACTCCAGCCTGGATGACAAAATGAGACCCCCAACTCAAAAACAAAACTAAAAAACCCCCCCAAAACTTAATATTAATATAGCTCTTTCCTGAGTCCTGGGAATTGTTCTAGTGAATTATCAACGGAG
>NW_006999550.1:0-359 GCF_000164805.1 Carlito syrichta | reverse complement strand
TGAGCTCTGGGGGAATCACAGCGGAGTGGGCATAGGCAGGGACCGTTTTCTTTTCCGCCAATGGGACTGAAGACTTCAGATTCTGGAGAGCGGCCACTGGATTTCCAAGGCAGCCTGACAAACCCTAAAGCGGCACTGGCTCCCAAATTCCACACCCCAATCCCCTCCCTCCTTGGCATCCTGGCCAGCTCGCAGGAAGATCTTGAGGCACCAGCTCCATGTTCAGGGTCAACTCCTAGGGCCATGCCACCCTGAACGTGAGAGATCGCTTCTGATCTAAGCCACTTAGCAGAGACTGGCCGATCCCCAGAGTAAGAGGATGGGAGATTGCCAGAAATCCCCTGTGCTGTAGGTTTCTG
>NW_006999549.1:0-364 GCF_000164805.1 Carlito syrichta | reverse complement strand
TGCTTAAGTGATTATACCTCCTTTGTCATAGTTGCTTCAGTGACTGGCTTTTCTATGTGAAGGGTGACCAAGTGAATAGATTTTCTTTGTGATCACTGTCCCAGTGATTCAGTTTCCAAGATAATGGGTACTCAAATGACAAACCTTCCTTTATTATAGAAGTCCTAGTGACTATGTCTCTTTGGTGATTGGTGCTCCAATGACTGGCTTTCCTACATAATGAATGCCTTAGTGACTAACCCTCTTTTATGATGGGTTTCTCAGTAACTGGGCCTCCATCATAAGGGGTGACCAAGTAACAAGTCGTACTTTTTGACTGGTGTTCCTCTGACTGGCCCTCCTAGGTGGTGAGTGACCAAGTGAT
>NW_006999548.1:0-790 GCF_000164805.1 Carlito syrichta | reverse complement strand
CCTTTGGGAGGCTGAGGTGAGTAGATTGCATGAGCCCGCGGGTTCGAGACTGCCTGGGCAGCGAGACCTCATCTCCACAATAAATCAAAAAGTCATCCGGGCGTGGTAGCGCACGCCTGTAGTTCCAGCTACTCAGAAGGCTGAGGTGGAAGGATCGCCGGAGCCCAGCAGGTAGAGGCTGCGGTGGCTGGGAGCGGCCACTGCTCTCCAGTCTGGGCAACCGGGTGAGACTCCAACTCAAAAAAAAAAAAAAAAAAAGAGGTATGAATGGAAGTGATAAATAAAATAATGGGCGGGCCACATGCAGAATAAAATAAGTATCAGATTCTGACTTAAAGCCTGCTACCAGAGGCAGCTGTACAATTGAAATACATCAACTCACTGGCCCCTCACCGATACGGATTTCATATGAATCTTCAAGCAACTGATTTATTTTGGTCTCTGTTCAGTCAAATCTCACTGCTAATGTGAATTTGTATTTACAGCCGCTCCCCAGATCACTGCTTCTACTCCACCTCAGATCATCAGGCACTAGACTCTCACAAGGAGCGTGCAACCTAGATCCTGCAGCTGCACAGTTCACAATAGGGTTTGCGCTCCTATGAGAATCTAATGCCACTGCTGACCTGACAGAAGATGGGGCTCCGGCATTAATGAAAGTGATGGGGTGTGGTTGTAAATACAGATGAAGCTTTGCTTGCTCGTCTAGTACTGGTCTGTGGCCCAGGGGATGGGGACCCTGTTCTAAAGTTTTCAGAAGGAACACAGTCATGCTGACACCTTGATTTTG
>NW_006999547.1:0-575 GCF_000164805.1 Carlito syrichta | reverse complement strand
GATATAAGTGGGTTACCTTGTATCCTACCATCTTCTCTCTGCCTTTTTGTGTTCTGAGAGTCTTTTGGCTCAGTCTTTCATTTAAGAATTAGTTCTTCAACTGGGTCTGTTCTTCTGTCTAGCACATTTATCAAGTCTTTTATTTGATTATCATATTTTAAATGTACAAAATTGTTGCTTCCACAACAATCTGCTTTTGTTTTAGAAATGATATAATCTTTTGAATTTCTCAGAAAATGCTAATTATTTCTATGTTGAAATTTTTTATTTTTATAAATAAACTTTTTTCCAGGTGCTTAATTCATAGTGTGTGTGTGTGTGTGTGTGTCAGAGTCTCACTCTGTTGCCCAGGCTGGAGTGTAACTGGCATTACAGGTGTGCGCCACCATGCCTGGCTCATTTAGAAATTTTTTTTGTAGGTAGAGCTCTCTCTCTGTTTCCCAGACTGGTTTTTAGCTCCTGGCCTCAAGTGATCCTCTTGCCTCGGCCTCCCAAAGTGCTATAATTACAGGCGTAGGCCACCACGCCTGGTCTTTAATTCTTCCATTTTTTATATTGTTAGCTTTCCTCAACTA
>NW_006999546.1:0-390 GCF_000164805.1 Carlito syrichta | reverse complement strand
TGCGATTTCTAAGATTATTATAATTTGGTGTTTTACGTTTAGGTCTTTGATCCATTTAGAGTTAATGTATATGGTGATAGATAGGGATTCTGTTTCAATCTGGTGCATGTTGTCAGCCTTTTCCCCGAACCATTTCTGAATATGCTCTCCATTAAACCAGTGGGGCTTCGAGGTTTTTGCAAAGATGAGTTGGCTGAGAATGTGATGCTTTCATTCTCTATCCTGATCCATTGACCTATGGACCTATTCTTGTACCAATACAAGGCTGTGTTGGTTACTGTAAACATATAATAAAGTTGAAAGTCTAGAACAGTGATAACTCCTGCTTTGTTTCTTTTGATAAGATTCTTTTGGCTATTCTTGATTGCTTATGGTTTCATATGAATTCTT
>NW_006999545.1:0-371 GCF_000164805.1 Carlito syrichta | reverse complement strand
CTCAGGCTATCTTCTTTCCCCAGCCTCCCAAAGCATCTGAGTAACAGGCATGAACCCCCATGCCTGGCCTTCACACCCCTTTCTGGGCCCAACTTTGAGGCCCTTTTCCTTCAGATGACCTGAGACCCAGAGCAGGCAGTTGGAGTCATCTGCCATGCCTGACCCGGGGTAGTGCCTGGGTCAGGGGCATGTCTCCGCTGGGGTGCCCAGCCCTCCCCCTAACTCGTTCCTTATTGTGGATCCGCTCGTTCCTCCAACCTTCTGGAAGGGAGGGTGTGATTCTCAAGCCTTCATGGGAGGGATGGTTGGGTGACTCACACCTGTCTCCTCAGAACTCAGGGAATCTGAGATGGAAAGATGACTTGAACCCG
>NW_006999544.1:0-1111 GCF_000164805.1 Carlito syrichta | reverse complement strand
CATGGCCAGACATATTTGAACCTGCTATTCCAGACATGGAAATTGGCATTTCAATCATAGACATTGGAAACTTCAAAACATGGAAACTGCTCTCTAAGGTATCAATTCTGGCACACCATGGATTATGGAATTGTGTCACCACGGAATTCATATGTCGAGGCCCTAACCACCAATGCAACTGTATTTTGAGATAGGATGTTTAAAAAGGTAATTAAGGTTAAATAAAAGCATAAGGGTGAGGTCCTAATTTTGATAGGACTTATGTCTTTATAAAAAGAGGAAAAGACACCAAAGCTTGCTCTCTATCTGTGTGAACACAGAGGAAAGGTCATGTGAGGACAGTGAGATGATGACTTTCTGTAAGCCAGAAAAAGAGTCATTATCAGAAGCAAATTTGCCAACTTCTAGCCTCCAGAACAGTGAGAAAATAAATTTCTGTTATTTAAACCACCCAGCCTGTGGTATTTTTTTATGGCAGTCTGAGCAGACTAATACACCATGTAAGCAATGTAAATCTCTAAGAACTATAAGCATGAAAGGTGGTATACTACTTGTGTAATTTGAATCTCTGCACATGAAAGCTGACTCTACACACAAGGCACCTGACACTCCAAGTGAGAGACTCATTTTTTGAGCATAGAATCTTACCTTACAAACACGGAACCTGGCACTCCAGTATGGAATCTTAAATCCAAAGGATGGAACATGGAAACCACAAACATGGGATCTAGCATTTTATGTGTGAAATCTCAATCTGTATGCATGAGACAGACATGGTCTTATATGTTACTAAACCTGACACTCAAGGCATGGAAACTAGTGTTTGAATCATGTAAGTTGGCTCTATAATACATGAAATATGCATAGCATTTTGCAGTACATGTATAATATCTCAATATCCAAGCATCGAAATTGGCCCTACAAGCTTGGCTCCCACTATATGTGGAATGTAAATCTTCATACATAGAATCTGGCCCAAGAATAATTTAATCTGGCAATCCATGTGTGAAATCTCAATATCAGAGTACATAACCTAGCCTTAAGAATCGTGCAACCAGCCGGGCTCAGTGGCTCAGCCTGTAATCCCGCGCCTTTGGGAGGCTGAGGTGAG
>NW_006999543.1:0-418 GCF_000164805.1 Carlito syrichta | reverse complement strand
ATGCCACTGCACTCCAGTCTGGGTGGCAGAGTAAGATTCAGACTCATAAATAAGTAAATAAATAAATACAGGGGAATAAATGAAAATGCAAGTGATACAAGGGGGGACCCAAAAAAATCCCAAAATTATCATTTGGAGGGTGGGTCCCTTGTAGTACAGGCTTCCCTGCTAGGCGAGTGCTCTAAGAAAACATTGGCATCAGTATACCAGCTGGGATTGCTGTGAAAGGCTGTGTTTGGATTCAGTGAATTCTTTTTGGAGACTCTTTCAACACATTTGCCCATTTCATGATGGGTGATTTACGAGTGCACCTGCCCACACGACACTGAGGGCTCAGCAGTTTTTGACCAAAAATGGCATGACCCCCCTGCCCCATCCTTCCTGTTGGCCTGGTCTCCCCCTGATTTTTTTTTTTTTT
>NW_006999542.1:0-463 GCF_000164805.1 Carlito syrichta | reverse complement strand
GGTGATACGTAGTTAGCTAGCTAGTTAAATAAGCTGGCTGGCCACCTGGCAAGTTAGTGATGTCAGATAGTTAAGTCAGCTGGCTAGCTAGCTGGCTGATGAGTTAAGTCACCTAGTTCTGTCAGCTGGCTAGCCAGCTGCATAGCTGGTAAAGTCAGCTAGTTAATTCAAGTGGCTAGCCATCTGGCAAGCTAGGTAACCAGCTAGTTAAGTCAGCTGGCTAACCAGCTATCTAGCTTGTTACGTCTGCTGGTTAAGTCAACTGTAGCTGACTTAATTGGATATCTACCTAGCTAGTCAGCTGACTTTACGAGCTGAATTAACTAGCTAGCCAACTATCTAACCATGTGACTTAACTAGCTTTTTAAGTAGCTAGCGAGCTGGCTAGCCAACTGACAAAGAGCTGACTACTAGCTAGTCAGCTGGTTAGCCAGCTGGTTTAACTAGTTGATTAATGAGCTAG
>NW_006999541.1:0-454 GCF_000164805.1 Carlito syrichta | reverse complement strand
CAAGACTAGCCCTTCTCTGCATTTGATATACCATTGACTATCTCTTTTCTGTGAGGGTTGAAACCATGATAGGC
This sequence comes from Carlito syrichta, assembly GCF_000164805.1. Classification (NCBI taxonomy): domain Eukaryota; kingdom Metazoa; phylum Chordata; class Mammalia; order Primates; family Tarsiidae; genus Carlito; species Carlito syrichta. The sequence continues at coordinate 380 of NW_006999541.1, read as the reverse complement.
CCTCTTCTGTAAAGGCTGCTCCAGAGACAGGCTGTCCTCTATTATGGGTGCCCAGTGACGGCCCCTTTTCTGTGATGGGTGCTCTAGTAACTGGCACTCCTCTGTGATGTGTGCTTATTAACGCTCCCTTTCTGTGATAGCTGTCCCAGTGATTGACCCTCCTCTGTGAAGGATCCCCAGAGATCATACCTACTCTATGATAGTTGCCTCAGTGACTCACCCTCCTCTGTGATGTGTGACCAAGTGACTGGCCCTCCTTTGTGAACAATGACCCAGTTACTTATCCTCCTCTGTGATCAGTGCCAGAGTACTAGTTTTTCTCTGTCATTGCTAACCCAGTGACTTGGTCTTCTACATAATTGTTGAGTCACTTACAAGCT
>NW_006999540.1:0-386 GCF_000164805.1 Carlito syrichta | reverse complement strand
GGCTAGCTAACTACACCAGCTGGCTAGCTGGATGGCTATCTAGTTAAGTCAGCTAGTTAATTCAACTTGTTAACCGGCTGACTAGCTAGGTGTCTGGCAACTTAAGCCAGTGGATTAGCAGGCTGGTCAGGTAAGTAACTAGGTAGTTAAGCTGACTGGCTAGCCAGCAGACCTGCACGGTGGCTAGCTAGTTAAGCCAACTGGCTGTCCCGCTGTCTAGCCAGCCAGCTGGCTATTTAAGCTGGCTTGCCAACCAGTTTGCCAGCCCACTAGCGAGCTAGCTGCTGCCTAGTCAGTTAGCTAATCAGGTAGCTAGGTAGTTAAGTCATCTGGCTAGTCATCTAGCCAACCAGTTAGCTCGCTAATTAAGTCAGCTGGCTTGCCTG
>NW_006999539.1:0-696 GCF_000164805.1 Carlito syrichta | reverse complement strand
AACCAGGCTACCCCTCAAGACCAAGAGAATCAATGCTGAACAGAAGCTAGTGAATATCAGGAATTTCTAGAGGGAATGGAGGAGGATGTTGGTTTCCTATAGGAATCTAGTAGGCATCCAGAGATTTTGAAAGCTTATCATGTACATATAAAGTATTTTTATTATCTGATTGTTTCTGGGTTGAAACTGGAGGCAGTGCCAAGAGATTAGTAGCACTCTAGACTGGAGCTATTCCATGAAGACATCCTCATGCTCAGGTGGTGAGCTAATATCAATTATTTGGATATTTTTCTACTGCAGAACTATGGCAATTCTGGAGATTTGGCAGACCAAATGTGTGGCTTGAGGGTAGCAATTCAACGGAAGTCTCCATCTCCAGGGAATTTTTCATTACTACAAAGGAATCAAGAGAGAAGGTAGTCCCTGGTAAGCAAGATGCTCTCTTTACACACCAATACAGCAATCAGGAATCTTTCAACAATGGCTATCATTCGTTACTTTTTGTAGGGACCATGGACAAGACATTCTCTTAAGCAAGAGGCAGCAACCAAGTTCTAATAGTTATCATTTGGTGTCATTGTTTCTTTTTCTGTGTTTCACATGGTTGCGGCATAGTATAGCTTTTCCTCATGAAATCTATAATCAAGGACAAATCCTAAACCTGCTTGCTTTGGACTACTTCTCTGTACATGCCTT
>NW_006999538.1:0-476 GCF_000164805.1 Carlito syrichta | reverse complement strand
CCACGTGCATCACAATGCGTGTCCATGGCTCTACAGTGAGTGTTTTGCTTAGGCCTTGGACGATGGAATGATCAGGAGAGGAGGTGGAACACCCCCACCCAAAGGTGGCATGCCAGGTGACCGGAAACTGGGCTGACTGTGGCTTTGCCGGCTGCATCGATGGCTCTGTTCTCGATGGCTGCCCTAGCTTGGGGCCTTCTGTTCCATAACTCACACCATTTTTGGCATGGGTCACGAGTATGGAGTGTGGAGGTAGACCTTCTGGGGTGCATGGCCAAAGGCATGGGAGGGACATACCTGGTGGCCACCTTTGAAACTTCTAACAAATGACAGGCCAGAAAGTGCCTTTACCTCTTCCATCCTTGAGGGTGACTCCTCTCGATGTGTGGCAAGGGTGGTGGTGATGGTGGTGTTGTTTATTTTTATTTGGAATCGTAATCTGGGTCAGTCACCCAGGCCGGAGCACAGGGCATGTT
>NW_006999537.1:0-388 GCF_000164805.1 Carlito syrichta | reverse complement strand
CTAACATTAAATTGTCATCTGTTCAGGAAGCAGGTGTCCGGTATATGATTTTCGTCTTTCGCCTATCTGTCTCTCCTTCAGGAGATCTCACGACCCTTGCGGGGAGCGCCCCCACAGTGTCTCTTTTTCTTTCCTTCAGATTTCATCAAAATCTTGGATCAGGCAAGACATAGTTCTGCTGAGTTATGTGGCAGAGTAACCTTTGAACAAGTACAAATCATTGACCTCACATAAATTTTCCTCCTGAAAGTTCAACAAGCTGGTTGGGTCAGGAGTCAGATGAGCATGAATGCAGTTAGAGATATCCCAAGAATCCAGTTCCATGTAAAATTAGGGATTTATATCTGTTACACTGAAACAATTATGAAAAACCAATTTCCTTTGATGT
>NW_006999536.1:0-516 GCF_000164805.1 Carlito syrichta | reverse complement strand
GATACTGTGCCTTAGTGACATTCAGTTTATACATCTGGGAGCTTTTTTAATAATGGAAATAGGCCGACAGCAGAAAGTCATAGAAGAACATAGTAAATCTACAACTTTCAAATATTCTCTGTTCTGAATTGTAGCAATAGCTATGAATTACCTCTTTTTTTGCTCATTTTTTTCTTATTTTTTGCTCATTTTTTTCTTATTTTTTGAGCTTCTATAGGAAGTAGGTACACACTTAGGAAAAAAAGCACAGTCTCTTGAGACTGTAATGAAGACATCTTCATCAGACAGTTAGACATCTTCATCTTCAGAAAGGTTAGAGGAATATGGACTGGCAGAGGCAGAACAACTTCAGTCCCCATAATTCAGCTAGAACAAAGTTTGAAAATAGAGTCACTAAATCGATGATGTGGCCATAGAGCTTACAGCCAGGGACCACCTCAGTTCTTATCCATAAACTTATAACAGCTAACTTTCTTGGGAATTGCTGTGTGAATTTTCAATCAGAAGAACAGTCCC
>NW_006999535.1:0-572 GCF_000164805.1 Carlito syrichta | reverse complement strand
TGACTTTCTGCCAATCCACCTTCTTTCGAGAACTCTGGGCCGAAAGCTCGTGGCCTCTTCCCAAATGGTCTCTGTCTGCTCACGATCATCCCAACTCCATAAACAAATGAATTCTCTTCTTTTTTAAAATTTTCCTTTGATTGGAGTCTCACTCCATTGCCCAAGCTGGAGGGCGGTGGCTCACTACCGGGCACCACAGCCTCAGCACACCAGTCTCTGGTGAGCCTTACCCCTGCCTTCCACGGAGCCGGAAGAACAGGCACGTGACACCATGCCCAGCTCATTTGGGATGGACTGTAGAGATGAGGTCTCACCAAGGTGCGTGGGCAGGTCTCAGCCCACGGACTCAGGTCAGCCACTGACCTCGTCCTTGCAAAGCACTGGGATGATGAGACTGAAGCCCCAAGCCCAGCTTCGTTCCATCATCAAAAACGAACCAGAAGGCCTGGTATGACAGCCCACGCCTGGAATCCCAGAGTTCTGTGAGTCAGAGGTGGGTGGATGACTGCAGACCAGGACCCCAAGACCAGACCTGACCAGGCAGGGAGACTCTGTCTCCGCACCATCTCAAC
>NW_006999534.1:0-958 GCF_000164805.1 Carlito syrichta | reverse complement strand
TTCATCAAATATTTTCACAATTTGTCGCTGGTTCTGTAACCTTAGGTAGGGTGGGATTTATTTACTCCATTTGACCAGAACTGGAAGTCTATCTTTCTCTATATTTTAGTAATTATTATATCTTATACATTTTTATTTATTATATATAGTACAATTGTATATGATATATGAATATACCTTAAATATCATATATAAATGTACATAAGATGTTTATGTACTATATAGCTATATCTTTATATCTCTATTTATCTATGTATACATTTTAAAGGTAGGAGCTTCTTGAAGGTGAGGAGAGATGTTTACCGACCCATTGTCCAAGTTACTGTTTTTGGCTTGGTAATTTTTCAGGATATTAGTGAAGGCAAACTCAGATTTCAAATATGCAAATCAAAAATAGAACAACTTTCATATACCATCATGGACCAGAAATTTTTCTTACCTATTGTTCACAACAGACTTCTCTGTAGCAGTCTAAATCTAGTGCTGCTTCAAACAACGATAGCAGACTCTTTAGCAGGTGAAGAGATACCATATACTCTATTATTAAAAACTATATGCCTCTTTCTTTATATTTGGATTTGAAACAAGAGCTTGTCATGTCTCAAAAGGAACACTACATTATAATATATGTAGGCTTGTCATTTTGCACAAATTAACATTGAACACTTATATTCAGCAATGATGAGAGAAACCATATGCATATTGCTATAATGTTTTTCGAATGTTATTAACATCATATTCTGACTTTTAGCAAAATAGTTACCATTTTTTTCATATTTCTTATCCCTCCTCATTCTCTTTTTGTATTTTCTAGACTAGAAAAAAATAGACTAGGTTGGTCGTAGTGGCTCAACCTGTAATCCCAGCACTTTGGGAGGGCAAGGCAAGTGGATTGCCTTAGCCTGGAGGTTCAAGACCAGCCTGGGCAGCCTGGCAAGACCTTGTCTCTACAATAAAT
>NW_006999533.1:0-2835 GCF_000164805.1 Carlito syrichta | reverse complement strand
CTAGCTTGACCATGAGGATTATATGGAATTCCTGTAGAATGAGAAATGCTAAACTGTGTACAAAATGACTGAAAAGCTTTGGATGCATAAGTAGGTGTATTATCAGTTTTTAATTGTTTAGAAATACCCTGTTGTGAAAACAAAAGAATATATGTTGGACTACATCTTTATAGGCTTCCACAGTTCTGGGAGAGGCTAAAATTACATGGGGAAATGTATCCTCTGTCACATGTAGAAATGACAATTTTCCGAAACCTTGGAAATGAATAACATCCATTTGCCACAAAAGATTGGGTTTTAATTCATGGGGATTAATTCCTGAGGGGAGGGGGCTATTAGTAGTAGGACACGATGTAATTTTTTTTATAATTTGTCTAGTCATTTCCTTTGGAATGTTAAACTGGTCTCTTAAAGATGCAGCGTTTTGGTGATGAATTTTATGTGATTGCTGAGCTTGATTGACTAACGAATCTACAAGGAGAGGCACATGACCGCTTTTGTCAAGCCATCTGCTAATTGATTACCTTTATGTAGAGGTTCAGGGAGTCATGAATGAAATCTAATATGACCTATGATAAATGGTTTGTTCCTAACAATTAATAGTTGCTATTATTGTATAAGTAAATCAAGAATTGTTGTCTTATTAAAAGGAATGGTGGCTGTTTTAATATGAGGAACCAGCCCTTTTATATAACAGGAATCAATATAGGAATTCAATTTTCTACTCTTAAATCTGGAGGGTCACAATCACAATCCCTCCCCTCCTGAAATGACTTACTGTAGGTCTTTTGGCATCAAGGGTCAAATTTAAATTAAATTTTCTGGATTTTTTCTTTATGGGACCTACCTGTTTCTTATTTTAAGTTTTCCTAATCCTCAGGGGGTAGAGGATCATCATCAACAGGGGCAGTGGCTAATATGCCTGGGAAGGAACAGGGGTTAGTAAGGGAGTTCTTTCACCTGGTTCCTCTTTTACATTAATGGGCATTTTTTTCAACCTTTTGTTGTGGAACTACGACATCTCTAATTATATTCCATAATTCAAAAGAATTTACAGGCACTCATTCCAGACCATGGAGGGTGCAATACAGTTTCAGATGTTCCCCAACCTTTGTCCATGTTTCTAAATTAATGATGCCTTCTTCAGGGATCCAGAGGCACTGTTCTTTCACAAAATGGAGAAAACAAGATAATCGTGTAGAGGAAAGTTTAATTCCTCTTTTAGAAAGGATATGCATCCAAATACTTATAAACAATTATCTTTCTTTAGATTCCTTCTGGCCAATGATTGTATCTTGGCTCTAAAACTGCTTACCCTTCCTCGCTCAGCCTGTCTCTACAGAAGGAGTCTGCAGCAACCTAGGTAAAGTCCTATCCATTCTGATTACAGTAAGCCTTACCTTTCAGGTTCCTGTTCGTGCGCCACCTGCCAGAGTCCAGTTCCAGCAGGTCAGGGTTTCCTGAGGGAGGAACGGCATTGACATAGAAAAAAACATGGACACTGACTCTGCTGTTATGCAAGACAGATGCTGATTTATTTTTATTTTCAAGTTCTTTTTATACTTTTAGTTACATATAGTTTGGCTCTCAAACCCAGACGTATTTATTTTGTTTTGATCATTGATCTAACTGTGAGGAAATACTGTCTGTCTTTCTTCAAATTTGTAACAATGTATGCACTAATAATCTTTAAAGCATGTAATTTAACACAATGTGTTTTCTCTATTAACCCTAACCATCTAAACTTTTAACAACTTATTGCCTAACTTATGTTTTCCTAACATTTTATTTTTTCTTAATAAAATTGCAAAACCTTTTCTACTATTTCAACCTTTCTATATTAATAATGTACACTAAAATGCAAAAAGTTTGTGTATATTGCAAATTATAGGGTCATCCATCTGTTTTCTTGCATAAATGGCCACACACCTAAAATTAAAACACTCACAATCATCACAATAACATTTTTCGTTGTGCTAAAAATACCTATATAATACTTCAAAATAAGCAAAATTAAAACAACATCTGCAAAGGTCCTAAAGAGCAACCAACTTAAAAAACTAAAACTAATAATCCTATTATGATGCCGGACATGATGTTTATAATTTGCGTCTGTAGTCCCCTGAGAGGAAAAGGAGAGGCCTGATGCACATTCAACCCAAGGCTCCCAGGGGTAGGAGAGTGCCACCCGCAGTTTTTATTCATTGTTGCGTGTTCAAGCACCAAAAGGATGGAGACAGAGAAACGCAAGTGGAGGGTTATATCTCGGTAGAAAAATTTCCATATCACTAATTACTTGTTTCATCTTATAGATTCTTTTATTGGATTACGAGTTTTTGTTCATCTCCCAACTCTTCAGATACCAACAGTGAACATAACAAGATGAGTAGAAGAAACAGGGCCAATAGCTGCCCAGAGTTGTCCTGCCACCTGCAGTCTTCAGCCTTCCAGACCTTGTCAAACTGAAGGCCTCTGAGGCTGGCTCCCAACACTGGTTAATCAGAAGGGAGTGGGCCTTGCAGTGTAGCCCCGAGAGGGGTTTGGAGGCTAGGTGTGGGGACTCACACCTGTCATCCTGGTGCTCTGGGAGGGCAAGGCGAGAGGATGGGCTGAGACTCATGGTTCAAGACCAACCTGGGCACATTGGCAAGACCTTGTCTCTACAAGAAGCCAAAACAAAATGAGCAGAGCGTGGTGGCGCAGGCCTGTCTTTCTGGCCTCTTGGGAGGTTGTGGTGGGAGGATAGCCAGAGCCCAGCTGGTTTAGGCTGTGCTTATTAGTCTGGCCCCTGAGTTTGGGGCTGGGCAATAGAGAGGGATACATACTCAGAATAAT
>NW_006999532.1:0-401 GCF_000164805.1 Carlito syrichta | reverse complement strand
GGCCAACTATTTAGCTGGGTTAACTAGTTGACTGACGAGTTGGCCCAAGGTAACTAGTTGGTTATCTAATTTGTTTACTTAACTAGTCGTCCGACTAGTTGGCTGAATAGATAGCTGACCTAACTAGTCAGCTGACTAGTTTGCTGACTTAAATTGTCAGCTGACAAGTTGGCCCGCTAGTCGGCCGATTGGTTAGCTAACTTAATTAGTTGGACGGCTAGTAGGCTGACCTGTTATCTAACTTAACTAGTCGGTTGGCGAGTGAGCCGACAGGTTAGCTGACTTAACTAGTCGACCAGTGAGTGAGCCCATTGGTCAGCTAAATTAACTAGTTGGCCAGTGAGTGAGCCAATTGGTCAGCTGACTTAACTAGTCAGCCGGTTGATGAGTCGACTGTTCAG
>NW_006999531.1:0-401 GCF_000164805.1 Carlito syrichta | reverse complement strand
GCTGCCTAGCTAGCCGGCTGTGAGGCCAGCTAGATTAACTAGCTGACTTAACTAGCTGGCAATCTAGCTAGTCAGCTGACTTTACTAGCTTGCTACCTAGCTAGCTGACTCATCCTGCTGACAACTCGTTAGCTAGTGAGCTAGCTAGCTGACTCAACCAGCTGACTCAACCCATTACCTAAATATCTAGCTAGCAGACTCAACCAGCTGACTTGTCCGGTTTACTAACTAGCTAGCTAGCTGACTCAACCCGCTGACTTAACCCGTTAGCTAACTATCTATCTAGCTGACGTAATCAGCTGACTGAAGTCGTTAGAAAACTGACTTAACTAGCTGACATCGCTAGCCAACTTAATTAGTTAGCTGACTGACTTAACTAGCTGACTTAACTAGTTAGCTAG
>NW_006999530.1:0-404 GCF_000164805.1 Carlito syrichta | reverse complement strand
AGTCTTGCCAAGAAGGACTTGGTGTAAACTAGCTGTCTGCAGCGGCCACACGAAGTTAAGTCTTTAAAAGGGTCTAATTAGGCCTGTATAAATAAACACAATGATATGGAAAATAACTCCATATACATTTACCATACCGCTAGCCACCTGGCAAATATGCAGACCTTCTCTGCTATGGAATAGATAGGACTCAATCTTACTCAGGACAGTCCCGTCCCCATCATGATCACAGAGGGCTATTTAAGTTTTCATTTAGAGCACATCCAACCTCTACCACACATACACACACACACACACACACACACGAGAAAAAATCTTTCGGTGGCAATACATTTTAATCATGCGGTTAGCAAAGCTTCACTCTGGCTTTTATTTTCAGAGAAAATGGTCAGTGAGGTAAATTT
>NW_006999529.1:0-425 GCF_000164805.1 Carlito syrichta | reverse complement strand
AGACATCATGCATTGGGCAAGGATTGTAAAAGTCATGAAATTTGTAATTACAAAAGTTATCCCTGCTTAGAGGGAGAGCACTTAGAGGGAGAGAAAGTTGGATTCAATCTTCCAGTAGATTGGGCACTATCTATGGTGAAGTCAAGGATCCCCGAAGTTATCCACTGGGAATGCATAGGGGATAAGAGGAGGTGCACCCTCCATTAGCTCTAAGGAATGTCGTTTGGGAAGGTGTAAGAGAATTAGAATCCTTGTCACGCCTTCTCTAGGGGCTATGATAATGTGGGTGGACATTACTGGGTCTCTGTGTCACAGGATCTCCAAGATATTCACAGGTGGTCGATAAGGAAGTCACAGCAGTCATGTGCAACATCTCCAAGGAAAAGGATTTAAGCCAGGGCTTTGGGGGGCTATGATGCCACACT
>NW_006999528.1:14653-17077 GCF_000164805.1 Carlito syrichta | reverse complement strand
GACCCAGTCACTGGTGTACCAATTACATCTGAAGGCCTGTCACTAGTGAACTCATCAGGGTGAGAACCAGTAACTGGGGCATACATCACAGAAAAGTGTCTGTCTCTGGGGCACAGGTTATTGAGGAGGCCAAGTAACTAGAACACCAGACACAGATTAGAACCTGTCCCTGGAACACCCATCACAGAAGTCACAGAGGACAGATAGTAACTGGGGCCCATCATATATGAAAACCAGGGGCATAAATAACAGGGAAGGCCTAGGTAGTGGAAAACACATTATGAAGGAGTCCCAGTTACATGGCACACATCAAAAAGGAGGATCAGTCAATGGGGCACTCAGTATGGAGAAGATTCAGTGAGTGGAACACCCATCACATAGGTTGACTAGACACTGAGGAAACTATTACTGGGAAGCGCCAGTCACTGGGGCTCAGGTAACAGAGAAGGTCTAGTCACCAAAGTACTCATTACAAATGAGGGCCAATAACTGGGCCACACATTAAGAGGGGTTCAATCACTGGGTCTCTGATCACATTGGAGGGTCAGAAACTGGGGCAGTCATCATGGAAGAGACAAAATTAGAGTGGTGCACACTACATAAAAGAATCAGTCACTGAAGCATTTTTTCACAGAAGAGGACCAATCACTGGGACATCCATTGAAGAGGTGGCCCAGAAACTGGAGCACCCAACAGAGAGGAGGGCTAGTCACTCAGAAACCCCATCCATTTAAGGTTGCCCATTACCAGAAAACCTATCATGAAAGAGGGATAGTCATCACATTGGCCATCACAAAGGATAGCCATACATTGTGGAATCAGTCAAAAAGAAGACACAATTACTGGGAAGCCCATTATGAAAGAGACCCAGTAACTCTGACGACCATCAAAGAGGAGGGCTAGTCACTGAGGCACCCATCACATACAAAGGCAAGTCATTAGGACACCAGTAACAAGGGAGAACTCATCAATGACATATACATTATGGAGGAGACCCAGTCGATGGGAAATCTATCACAAAGAAGAGTCAATCACTGGTTGCCCATTATGGAGAAGGCTCAATAAGTAGGACACACATCACAGAGAAGGGCTAGTCAATGGGGCAACCATAATGAAGGAGGGCTAGTCACTTGGCACCAATTAAAGAGTAGGCACACTCTATGGAGCAACCATATGCAGATGGACCACTGTCTGGAGAACCAATATGGAGGAATGCCAGTCATTGAAGCACCAATCTCATAGGAAGGCCTTTAAAGGGTCAATCATTACAGCGTAGGCAAGCCACTGGGCACCCATTTTTGAGTATCACAAGTCATTGGACACACATCACAGAGGTGGTCTAGTCTTTGTCACCAATTATGAAGAAGAGCTAGTCACTGGGATAACCATCACAGATAAGGACCAGTAACTGTGGCATAAATTCAATGCCAGGTCCAGTCACTGTGGTACACATTATAGAGAAAGACCAGTCACAGAGGCACCTATCACAGAGGAGAGAAAGTCAGTGAGGCATCCATCAAGAGGAGGAACAGTGATTGTGACACCCATTAAAGAGGAGGCCAATCACTGGAGCACCGATCACAGTGATGGTTACTAACTGATCACAAAGGAAGCCTAGTCACTGGGGCATCCATTATATTGGTGGTCTGTCTCAGGTTCTCTTATCACAGAGGAGGCCATACACTGGGGTACACATAATAGAGGATGGTCTTTCACTGTGGACTCCATCACAAAGACTAGTCACTGGGGATTTCATAATGCAGGAGGCAAAGTCACTGTGAATCTCTCATAGAGTAAGGTTACTAACTAGGGAAAACAATTGGAGGAGGACCAGTCACTTGTACACTAGTCACAAAGGAGGCCCAGTCAATGGAGCACCTAATATAGAAGCGCCCCAATCACTAGAGTTTTCATCACAGAGGAGAGTCAGTCACTGGACCACCCATTTTAGAGGAGACCCAGTTACTAGGACACAAAGCATAGAAGATTGCTAGTCACAGAGACACCTATCACTTATGAAAGCCAGAGGCTGAGGCATCCATCATAGAGTAGGGCTAGTCATGGTGGCACTTGTCAATATGAAGACCAATGACTTGGCACCAATCACTGCAGAGGCACAGTCACTGAGGCAACTTTAAAAGAGGAGGGCCAGTTACTTAAGCACTGAACACTGAGGAGTGGTAGTCACTGGGATACCCATAAGGAGGAAATCCAGTCACTGGGACAACTCTCACAGTGGAAGCCTAGTTAGTTGGGTACCCACCAAAGTGTAGAACCAGTTACTGAGGCACTTTTACAGAGAGGGGTTTGTCATTGTGACCCCATCACTAAGGAAGCCTAGTCACTGGAATAGCCATTACTATGAATCTCTGTTCACTGGGGCACTCATGACAGAGGTGGGACAGTCAATGGGGGCATAGAAAC
>NW_006999528.1:12768-14388 GCF_000164805.1 Carlito syrichta | reverse complement strand
ACAGAGGCAGGCTAGTCACGTGGGCGCCATGCATAGAGGAGGGTAATCACTGGGATGTTCATCGCAGTGGAGGTCTACTCACTGTGAGAGTTGTGAGAGAAGAGGGCCAGTCACTGGGGCAGCCATTGAGGAGGGCCAGTCATTTGGACATTGTCCAGAGATGAGGCCTAGTCACCATGAAATATCACATGGACACCTATTACAGAGTAGGGCTAGTCATCTAAGCACCCATAACAGAGGAGACCCAGTCACTGGAGCACCCATTAGAAAGATGATCATTCACTATGACACTGATAACAAAGGAGGGTCAGTCACTAGGGCACCCATCACAGAGGAGGTCTAGTCACCCAATCACAGATGAGGGTCTGTTATTGTGGCACTAGTTACAGAGTACATCAATCACTGTGGGGTACCAATGGCAGATGATGGCTAGTTACTGGGACATTGATTACAGAGGAGAGCCAGTCATTGGAGCATTGATCATAAAGAATGACCAGTCAATGAAGCACCAAACACAGATTGGGGACAGTCATTGAGGCACCCATTACAAACAGTGCCAATCCTTGAAAGAGACATCACAGAAGAGGACCAGTCACTGTGACATTCATCACAATCTAAGGCCAGTAATGTTCACCCAACACAAAGGAGGAACACCCATAATAGAGGGTCTGTTCCTGGGGCACCCATCACCAAATTGTGTTCTTCGTGGGACACCCCTCACAGAGGAGTGCTAGTCATGGAGACTCCTATTAGAGAAGAGTTCCACTCAGATAGGAATTTATCACAGATGAAAACTATTCATTATGGCACACAATTTGGAGGACCAGGCACTGAGGCAAAAATCAAGAAGGAGGCCCAGTCAATGGAGAATCTATTTTGGATGACGTCAAAACACTGGAACAACCTTCACAGAGAATCAGTCATTGAAGCATACATTATGGAGGAGGTCCAGAAACTGGAAGAGGACCAGGCACTGAGGCAAAAATCAAGAAGAAGGCCAGTCAATGAAGAATTTATTTTGGAGGACGCCAAAACACTAGAACACTCTTCACGAGAAGAGTAAGTCATTGGAGCATAAATGATGGAGTAGGTCCAGAAACTGGGATACCCATTACAGAGGAGGTTGTCACCGGGACACCAGTTTTGGAGGAGGACCAGTTACTAGGACACTCATCACAGAGGAGGGCTACCCATGGGGCACCCATCATATAAGGTCAGTCACAAGCCATCAATCACAGAGGAAGTTTTCACTGAGACATTCATCACATAGAAAGGATAATTACTGGGGCACACATTATATATGAAGTCCAGTCACCAGGCACCAATCATATAGGAGGAACAGTCACTGTGCCACTGACCACAGAGGAGGGCTTGTCACTGGGACATCAATTGCAGAGAATGGCGACTTACTGGGGCACGCATCAGAGAAGAGTGTCAGTGCCTGAAGCACAGGTTATAAAGGAGACTCAGTCATTGGGGCATCCACCACATAGGAGAATATGTCACTGGGAATTCATAGCAGAGAGCCAGGAACTGGAAATCTCATTACAGAGGAGAGGCAGCCACTGAGGCACCCATTACAGAGAGAGGTTTGTCACTGGGACACCCATCACAGAGGGG
>NW_006999528.1:8372-12317 GCF_000164805.1 Carlito syrichta | reverse complement strand
CATCCATCAGAGAATACAGGTAAACACTGAATTATCCATCACAGTAGAGGAGTAGTCTCAAGGGCACCCATCACAGAGGAAAGCCAGTCACAGATTCATTCATAACAGAAGACAGCTAGTAATTTTTGCCCCCATTTTGGAGAAGGGCCAGTCTTTGGGGTACCCATCACCGACAAGGATCAGTCACTAGAGTCCATAAAAAAAGGAGAGCTTGTCACTGGAGCACCCACTTTGAGGATGATTAATCACTGGGCCACCAATCACAGATGTAGGCTAGTCACTGAAACAACTATTATGGAGGAAGTTCAGTCACTTGAACTTTCATTATAGAATAGGGCAACTTACTGTGACACACAGTATAGAGGAGGGCCAATGAGGCACCCATCACACAAGGTTAATCACTGGGGCACCTATCACGGAATAGAGTCAGCCATTGAGAAACCCATCACAGATGACAGTCAGTCACTGGGTCACCCATCACAGAGAAGACCTAGTCACTGGGTACTTATCACAGAAGAGACCAGTCACTGGGAAACCCATCACAGTGGAAGATAGTCTCTGATGTACACATTACGTTTGAGGATCAGACATAGGAGCACCAATTAAAGAGGATAGCCCCTGGTGTCTGATCACAGAGGATGGCCAATGACACATGAAAAATATGGAAGGATAGTCACTGAGGCATTCATCACAAAAGAGGTCCAATCACGAACAGTCATTACACAGTAGGGTCATTCACTGTGGCAACATAATTGAGGAGGGACAGTCACTTGGAAGTCCTTCACGAAGGAATTTATATAAATAGGCCACTGTTACGGTGGAGGCCCAGTTACTAACACAGTCTTCATGGATGAGGGCTTGTCACTTGGGCATCCACTATGGAGGAGGAGCAGTCATGGGACACGACTCACTGAGTAGGCAAAAATAACTTAGACATCCATAATGGAGGAGGGCTTGTCACTGGAGTACCCATTTTGTATAAGACCAATCTCTGGGTCAACGATCACAGAAAACAGATAGTCACTGGAGCACTCATCACAGAGGAGGGCAAGACAAAAAGTCACACATCACAAACGAGGCCTAATCATAGAGCACCAATCATGGAGATGGGTCAGTCACTGGGGCACCGAACTCAGAGGAAGAGTAGTCATAGGAGAATCCATCAAAAAGGAGGGCCAGTCTCTGTGACAGACATCACAAGAGAGGGCCTGTCACTCGGGCACCCTTCATAGTGGAGTTTCAGTCACTAGGGCTCTTATCACAGATGTGGGGCACTCACTACAACACCAATAAGAAAGGATGGTCAGTCACTGTGCCATGTATCACAGAAGTGGGCAATCATGGGGTATCCCTCACATATAAGTGCCAGTCACTGTGATATCCAACACAGAAGACAGCTTGTAATTGTAACATCCATCACAAATTTGACTAGTCACTGTGCACCTATTGTGGATGATGGTCAGTCATTGGGCAACCATCACACAGGAGGATTAGTCACTGGGGCAATCATTATTGTGCAATTATGGTGGAGGGCCATTCACTGGGATAGCCAACACTGAAGAGGGTCAGTCTCAGGGTCACACATCATAGAGAAGGGCCATACCCAGCACAGAAAATGAGCAATCACTGGAGCACAGAGTCACAGAGGAGAACCATTCACAAGGGAACCCTTTGTAGAAGACACCAGTCATGCGAGCACCTCTCACAGCAGAGGTCTAGTCATTGAGACACATATCCCAGGGGAGAGCTAGTCACGTTAGCAATCATAACAAAGGATATTCGGACACTGGGGCAACCAATTTGCAGGAGGGCCAGTCAATTGTGAACCATCGTGAAGGAAACCTTAACAATGGAACAACTATTATGGAGGAGGCCCAATCACTTGGAAATACACCACAGGGGGAACCATTCAGTGGGGTATTCGTTAAGGAGCAGGCCCAATCCAGAGAGGAACTAGTCATTTAGTTATTGATTTTGGAAGATGCCCAGTTACCAGGTCACACATCACAGAAGAGGGCTAGTCTCTGGGACATGCAACACAGAGGATGACTAGCCATTGGTGGCACAAATTACAATGAAAGCTCAATCACTTGGGTAACAATATGGATGAGGACTTGCCACCATGACAGCCATTATAGAGGAGTTCATGTCACCAAAGCTCCCATCATATATGAAGGCCAGTAACTAGGATACCAATTACAGAGGTGGCTCAGCACTGAGGCAATGATCAAAGAGGAAAGATAGGCAGTAAGGCACGCAAGAAGGAGGAGGGAGAGTCACTGAATCATCCATCACAAAGTAGAGTCAGTCACTGGTTCACTGATCACAGAGGAGGCCCTCAATGAAGCACTCATCACAGCGGAGAGTCAGTCACTTAGGCACCTATTACAGACAAGGGTCTATCACTGGGGAACAAATCTCAGAGGAGAGATAGTAACTGGGGATCCTATCACACATCAAGTATAGTCACTGCAGCACCCATTATGGAGGAGGACCAGTCACAGGGATAACTATTATAGTGGAGGGTCAATGACTGGGACATCAAACCTGATATGGGTCACTCACTAGGAAATCCATCAAAATACGGTTTGTCACTGGGGCACCCATAATGGAGGAGGCCCAGTTACTAGGACACATGTGACATTTGAGGGCTAGTCACTAGTGCAACGATTACAGACATGGGCAGTCACTGGGGAACTCGTAAAGGAGGAGGGTGACACAGGGGAACCCATTATTTAGGGGACCCCATCCCTGCTTCAATATTTATAGAGGAAATATATTCAGTGGGCACACATAACAGAGGAAAATCTGTCACAGAGCCTTCTATTAAATATGAGGGTTTGTCACTGAGTCAACCAGCACAGAGTATGATCAGTCACTGGGGCACCATTACAGCAGAGCCAGACACTGAGACACCCATCACAGATGGGAGTCAGTTATAGTGGCATCAATCACAGTGGAGAATCAATCACTGGGGCACCCATCACACAGAGGAGACACAGTCACTAGGTAGTCAACATATAGAAGGACCACTCAGAGCTACCATCACAGAATGGGGTCAGTCACTGGGAGACCCATCACAGAGGGTAGCCTGTCACTGAACAACCATTACAGAGAAGGCCCAGTCACTGGATCGCCTCTTTTAGTGGAGGCACCATCACTGTGCCACCCATCCCAGTGGTCGTCCAGTAACTGAATCACCCATCCCTGAGGCAGTCAAGATACTGGGTCACATATAACTGATGTGGGTCAATCACATCACAGATGTGTAACAGTCAAAAAGAAGGACTAGTCACTGAGACATGCAACACAGAGGACTGATAATCACTGTGACAACCATAACAGAGGAAGGCCAGGCACTACAGCACCCATTATTGAGGAGGACCCATCATTGGGACAACCATAACAGGGGGTCTAGTCCTTGTGACAACCAACATGGTGGGATGCCAGTCATTTGGGCACCAATCAGATAGGCATCCTAATCACTGGAACACCAATAATGGAGGAACGGTAGTCACTGGGTCACCTATAACAGATGAGTAACAATCACTGAAACACTCATCACAGAGGCTGGCCAGTATTGGGTTCACCCCTCACAGAAGAGGTCTAGTCACTGAGGCACTATCGCAGATGAAGGCCAATCAATGAGGAACCCATTCCACAGAAAGGTAAGTCACGTACTTAAACAAGAGTAGGGCACAGCAGTAAGGATCCTATTAGTAGGTTGACCATAGGTTGAAACACCTGTCACAGAGGAGGCCATGTTACTGAGGCGCCCATCCAATATGAGGACCAGTAACTGACAATCTTCATAGAGGAAAAGCAGTCACTGAGGCAACCATCACAAAGGAGTGTCAGTCACAAAAGCACACAAATCAGCATATATCCAGTCACTAGGACATCCATTAGGAAGGCATGTCACTGAAGCACCAATCACAGAGAACG
>NW_006999528.1:5166-7783 GCF_000164805.1 Carlito syrichta | reverse complement strand
CCAGTCACTGGGGGACACATTACAGAGGAAATCTAGTCATTTAGGTATCCAACACAGAGAGCCAGTCACCTAGGTATCTACTATGAAGGAGACCTAGTCACAGGGACAGTCAACACAGCAGAGGACTAGCCACTAGGGCACCCATAACAGAAGAAGGCTAGTCACTGGGGCATCCATCACAGTGGAGGGCCAGTCAATGGGGCACCCAATTGGAGAAGGGCCAGTCACTGGAACACCCATCAAGAGGGTGCCAGTATCTGGTTAGGTATCACAGAGGAGGCCCATTCTCTGGCACACATTCCAGGGGAGGACCAGTCATTGGGTCACCTATAACAAGTGAAAAACAATAAAAGAACCACCCATCACAAAGGTGGGCCAGTCATGGGGCACACCTCAAAAAAGAGGGCATGTCACAGGGACACGCAATCTTACAATCCATCCCCAATAAACTGGGAGGTGTCCTAGCCCTAGTAATATCTATCTTAATTCTAGCCATCATCCCAATATTACATATGTCCAAACAACAAAACATAACCTTTCGTCCTCTAAGCCAATGCTTATTCTGAATACTAGTAGCCGACTTACTAAAACTAACCTGAATCGCAGGCCAACCTGTCGAACACCCATTCATCATTATTGGTCAAACAGCCTCTATTCTATATTTCCTAACCATTCTAAAGGCATTTAGTGCCTTTCCCCATGAATATGTATTAGTACTATATACGTATAATCTTACATAAGACATATATGTTTAATCGTGCATTAACCTACTTTCCCCATGCATATAAGCACGTACAAAAAATCAATTCTTTCAGACTAGAAAACCTTAATCAACCAAAACATATTCCACACAGGACTATCCAGCAAGAATTAACCATTCATGCAGCCAAGTGGATAACAAATGCGTTATCAGACATACACCATTACGATTAAACCAACTGTTTTCCACACAACTATCACCTTCCATTATTTCTCGGGCACTACCATCCTCCGTGAAACCAGCAAACTCATCCAATTCGGATCCCTCTTCTCGCTCCGGGCCCATAAAACTTGGGGGTAGCTAGAGTGAAACTATATCTGACATCTGGTTCTTACTTCAGGACCATGAACTTTAAGATCGCCCACTCGTTCCTCTTAAATAAGACACCATGATGGTAACGGGCCATTCACCCTCATTTCCAGTCACGGGAGAATTAAATGCATTTGGTATTTTTAATTTTTAAGGGGGGAGAGTCTTAACTCAGCAAGGCCAGGAGGCCTAGTTGTAGAGAATTCATTTGTAGACATGCCCAAGTTGAGTATTGTATTTCCTCATTGCATATCCATAAGCTGCTATTTAATTCATGCTCGAAGGACATAACATATTACGCACACCCGATACACCCAGTACACACGTACTTACACGTACACGTACATGTACATGTACACTTACACGTACACGTAAACCTGTATGTACATGTACACGTGCATGTACACGTACACATACACCCGTACGTACACGTACACGCACACGCACATGTACGCATTACGCAAAGAAAATAATACATAATAGGATTATATAAGCAAACTCCTCCTACCCCCCGTTACTATAGTATTACTAACGCAATAATATACTCCTCCCAAACCCCAAAAACAAGAGAATTAAGCCAGCTCATATAACTAACTCACATATACTGAATTATATTATTTGCTTCATGTGTATTTGATTAAATTACAGAGCCATGTCCCTATTAAGGAATGAAATCCATAGTTAAACTTATATTTTCAGGTAACACTATTAACCAACCATACTTTCCCTAAAGTCCCAACTTAAACCTTAAAATCCCTAAACAATATAACCCAAACATTTATATTCCACTTCCACTCACTTAATAGTTCCAATATAACCAATACTGACATAATACTTTAGCTCTACGAATAAATAGGTTAATGTAGCTTGCAATTAAAGCAAGGCACTGAAAATGCCTAGACGGGCCCCAGCCCCATAAACATATAGGTTTGGTCCTAGCCTTCTCATTAGTTCCTAGTAAAATTATACATGCAAGTATCTGCCCTCCAGTGAGAATGCCCTCTAGGTCCCAACAGACCAAAAGGAGCAGACATCAAGGACACTAACAAGTAGCTCACAACGTCTTGCTCAACCACACCCCCATGGGACACAGCAGTAATAAAATTTAAGCAATAAATGAAAATTCGACTAAGTTATACTAGAAATATAGGGTTGGTAAATTTCGTGCCAGCCACCGCGGTCATACGATTAACCCAAACTAATAAGATCCGGTGTAAAGCATGTTTAAATTATACCCAAACTAAAGTTCAACCCTGACTAGGCCGTAAAAAACTACAGTCAAACCTAAAACAATCCACGAAAGTGATTTTAATGTTTTGAAGACACGACAGCTAAGACTCAAACTGGGATTAGATACCACACTATGCTTAGCCATAAATATAAATAAATATAAACAAATTTATTCGCTAGAGTACTGCAAGCAACAGCTTAAAACTCAAAGGACTTGGCAGTGCTTCACATCCCTCTAGAGGAGCCTGTTCTATAACCGATAAACCCTGATTAACCTTACCACCTCTTGCTAATTCAGTCTATATACCGCCATCTTCA
>NW_006999528.1:4309-4965 GCF_000164805.1 Carlito syrichta | reverse complement strand
TACGAATATTCTTATGAAAACAAGAATTAAAGGAGGATTTAGCAGTAAACCAAGAATAGAGAGCTTGATTGAAAAAAGGCCATGAAGCACGCACACACCGCCCGTCACCCTCCTCAAATGAAACCCATACAACAGCTACATAAAAATAAATCATAACGCATTAGATGAGATAAGTCGTAACAAGGTAAGCATACTGGAAACTGTGCTTGGAATAGAGAAAGTGTAGCTTAAACTCAAAGCACCCGGCTTACACTCGGAAGATTTCATAAATGACCACTTTGAACTTAACACTATCCCAAGCTAAATTAACAAAATTATATCAAACCTTGTAAACCAAAACATTTACCTAACCTAAAAAGTATAGGAGATAGAAATTTATGTAGGCACTATAGATAAGGTACCATAAGGGAAAGATGAAAGACACCTTAAAGTACAAAAAAGCAAAGATACTCACTTTTACCTTTTGCATAATGAATTAGCTAGAACAATTTCACAAAGAGAACTATAGCCAAAAACCCCGAACCCAGACGAGCTACTTGTGAACAACCAGAAGGGCACACTCATCTATGTCGCAAAATAGTGAGAAAATTTTCAAATAGTGGTGAAAAGCCTACCAAGCCTGGTGATAGCTGGTTGTCCAGAATAGAATATTAGTT
>NW_006999528.1:3087-4263 GCF_000164805.1 Carlito syrichta | reverse complement strand
GGACCAATCTATAAAATTATAGAAGCAATACTGCTAATATAAGTAACAAGAAACATTCTTCTCGCACAAGCTTATATCAGACCAGATAAGCCACTGATAATTAACAACCCAATATAAACAACTACAAATATATGATTTATTAATTCCATTGTTAACCCAACACAGGCATGCGTTTTCTTAAAGGAAAGATTAAAAGAAGTAGAAGGAACTCGGCAAGACTTAAACCCCGCCTGTTTACAAAAAACATCACCTCTAGCATAACCAATAATAAAGGCACTGCCTGCCCAGTGATATATTAAACGGCCGCGGTATCCTGACAGTGCAAATGTAGCATAATCACTTGTTCTCTAAATAAGGATTAGTATGAATGGCCACACAAGGGTTTTACTGTCTCCTACTTCCAATCAGTGAAATTGACATCTTCGTGAAGAGGCGGAGATATCTTAATAAGACAAGAAGGCCCTATGGAGCTTCAATTTAACTACTCAACCAGTACTAAAACGACCTACTGGGACCAACACCCAACTGGACATGAGCTGTAAATTTCGGTTGGGGTGACCTCGGAGTACAAACAAACCTCCGAATGATAATACCCAAGACTTTACCAGTCTAAGCAAAAATCATTTATTGACCCAAACTTACTTTGAGCAACGGAACAAGTTACCCTAGGGATAACAGCGCAATCCTATTACAGAGTCCATATCGACAATAGGGTTTACGACCTTGATGTTGGATTAGGATATCCCAATGGTGCAACCACTATTAACGGTTCGTTTGTTCAACAATTAAAATCCTACGTGATCTGAGTTCAGGCTGCAGCAATCCAGGTCGGTTTCTGTCTATTTACTATCTTTCCCAGTACGAAAGGACAAGAAAGATGGGACCTACCTCTACCCGAAGCGTCCCCTATTTAATAGATGAAATAATTTTAATCTAGTAAATTAATAAATAACCCTACCCAAGAATAGGGTTCGTTAAGATGGCAGAGCCCAGTAATTGCATAAAACTTAAAACTGTATTATCAGAGGTTCAACTCCTCTTCTTAACAACATGTTTATAATTAATTTATTAATCCTAATTATCCCAGCACTTCTAGCTATAGCCTTCCTAACATTAGCAGAACGCAAGGTACTGGGATATATACAACTCCAAAAAGGCCCTAGCATTATTGGGCCG
>NW_006999528.1:1691-2952 GCF_000164805.1 Carlito syrichta | reverse complement strand
CACCTCACTTTTCCTATGAATCCGAGCCTCATACTCACAATTCCGATATGACCAACTAATACATCTACTATGAAAAAATTTTCTTCCTCTTACAATAGCCTTATGTATATGACACATCTCAATACCCATCCTAATATGCAGCATCCAACCCACCTATAAAACAAGAAATATGTCTGACAAAAGAATTAGTTTGATAGAGTAAATAATAGAGGTTTAAGCCCTCTTATTTCTAGAATTACAGAAATCGAACCTATACTTAAGAATTCAAAATTCTTCGTGCTACCTAATTACACAATATTCTACAGTAAGGTCAGCTAAATAAGCTATTGGGCCCATACCCCGAAAATGTTGGTTTATATCCTTCCCATACTAATTAAGCCCATCATCCTCTCCTCTATTTTCCTTACTCTATTCTCAGGTACTATAATTACCCTATTCAGTTCACACTGACTACTAATTTGAATCGGACTAGAAATAAGCATATTAGCCATTACACCTATTATAATTGAAAAAGCCAAGCCCCGTTCAACTGAAGCAGCCACTAAATATTTTCTAATCCAAGGCACCACCTCCATACTTCTAATAATAGCCGTAATTACAAATATAAACTACTCCGGACAATGAACCATTCTAAATAAATTCAATCAGGCATCCTCAATGATAATCTTAATTTCCCTAGTAATAAAATTAGGTCTCTCACCTTTCCACTTCTGAGTTCCAGAAGTTACACAAAGAGCATCACTAACATCTGGAATGTTACTCCTCACATGACAAAAACTAGCCCCTATTTCAATCCTATACCAAATCAACACAACCCTAAACTTAACATTAGTAATTTTAATTGCCCTAACCTCTATCACACTAGGAGGATGAGGAGGACTAAATCAAACACAACTTCGAAAAATCCTAGCTTACTCTTCCATTGTCCACGTAGGATGAATAATCGCAATCCTAAAATATAACCCTACCATTATAACCCTTAATCTCCTCATCTACATCACTTTAACAATTACACTATTTTCTATACTACTTCTCTTTTCAAGTACTACCATTCTAACATATCCAACTCATGAAATAAAACCCCATTAGCATCATCCATAATACCCCTAGTCCTATTATCCCTAGGAGGATTGCCCCCACTCACAGTCTTTCTGCCCAAATGAGCAATCATTCAAGAATTCTTAAAAAAATGACAACATCCTTATCCCAATATTAATAGCCATTACAGCCTTACTTAACCTATATTTCTATATACGATTAA
>NW_006999528.1:0-546 GCF_000164805.1 Carlito syrichta | reverse complement strand
CTTCTACTTCTAGCCTCCTCAATAGTTGAAGCTGGAGCAGGAACTGGTTGAACCGTCTATCCCCCTTTAGCAGGAAATTTAGCCCACACAGGAGCCTCTGTAGACCTCAC
The DNA here is from genome assembly GCF_000164805.1 of Carlito syrichta. Classification (NCBI taxonomy): domain Eukaryota; kingdom Metazoa; phylum Chordata; class Mammalia; order Primates; family Tarsiidae; genus Carlito; species Carlito syrichta. The sequence goes on along the minus strand of NW_006999528.1, from coordinate 436 downwards.
TATCTTATCTTTTCACCTAAGAGGAGTATCTTCTATCCTAGGTGTTATTAACTTTATTATAACCATTATCAATATAAAACCTCCCGCTATATCACAATATCAAACCCCCCTATTTGTGTGATCCGTCCTAATTACCGCTGTTCTACTTCTACTGTCTCTCCCAGTTTTAGTGGCAGGAATTACCATACTCTTAACTAACCGAAACCTTAACACAACCTTTTTTGACCCCACTGGAAGAGGAGATCCCATTCTCTATCAACACTTATTCTGATTCTTCAGCCACCCTGAAGTATATATTCTTATTCTCCCTGGATTTGGCATAATCTCCCATATTGTAACCTATTATTCTGGAAAAAAAGAACTATTCGGTTATATTGGAATAGTTTGAGCCATAATATCTATTGGTTTCCTAGGTTTTATTGTCTGAGCTCATCAT
>NW_006999527.1:0-497 GCF_000164805.1 Carlito syrichta | reverse complement strand
GACAGGAAGAAGTGGGGTGTTCCAGGATGAGTGGCACGGCACTAGGATTTCAGCTTCCTGGAGACGCTGGATGTGGATTGCTAAGCCTTTTCAGGTCTCTGGGAATATAGGGTACTGTTTTACCCTAATGGATGTTGCCAGACTTGTGACCTGTACAACGACAGGTGGTTGATGGAATGCCAGTCCAGAGGAGTTTAATTCGGCCCAGACTTGGGGAAACTCAGTCTGCAGCTGAGCCAGCAGTATGGCCTTTGAAGAGTCAAGAGGGGACTCACCTTCTGTTAACACGTATAACTCACTTAGGGGAACAGTAACAAGAATTGTTCATGCCCCTGGTGGGTTAAGGCTTACTGCTGCCATGGTTTCCTCAAAACCTATGTTGGCCTTAAGCTTGTGTAAGAGGTCACATCCCAGGAGCGGGTATGGGCAGTCTGGAGTTACTAGGAATGAATGAGTTACTTCCCCTTTTCCCAAATTTATTATTCTTTTGGTAGTCC
>NW_006999526.1:0-487 GCF_000164805.1 Carlito syrichta | reverse complement strand
GGCTGATCTATGATGCTTGGACACAGGCAGCCTCCCACCTTGGCCTCCCAGGTTGTGGGGCTGATAGTCGTGAGCTATTTTGCTTGACCTGGACACACATGAGCTGTCAGCAGGAGCGACGCAAATGAACTCCACGGGACTGAGTCCACCACATCCCATGTAACTGGGACCATGGACGCTACCACACACAACACCAGTGTTTGTGTCCTGGGGAGCGACGAGGTCTTGCTACGTGGTCCAGGCTGATCTCGAATTCCTGGGCTCCAGCAGTTCCCCACCTCGGGCTCCAAAAGCCACAGTCCCATTGTCTGCTGATCCCCATCTTTCAGGAACTCTAGGTCCAAGGCGGGGGGCCTCCTTCCCAAATGATCGCTATCTGCTCACGATGATCCCAACTCCACACACAAATGGATGCCCTTCTTTTTTTTCCTTTTTTTTGAGTTGGAGTTTCACTCTGTTGCTCAGGCTAGAGGGAGGGGGCTTGCTC
>NW_006999525.1:0-716 GCF_000164805.1 Carlito syrichta | reverse complement strand
CTTGGATTGAACTTAGAGTTAACTTGGAAAGTTTTTTAATCAGGGTTTAGAACATAGAGTATAATATGAATGATTTATTGAACATTATGGTAAACATTTTGAACAATCTGTATTGAAATTGTGCACCTGTGATTCATACATCATGGAATTGTAATTGTTCACTGGGAACTTGAAAGTCTTATGATGGTACATGATTTGTAAAGCGCATTACACATCAAGGAACTTATACGCCCCCAGCAAATAATTGTCACACTGCTGGAGATTATAGAAAACGCTATATTAGTTGGAAAAGGTTTGAATAAAATGGGCTTCAGTCTTGGCCAGACTGTTCCCAGAAGAGCTGCCTCCGAGTGGTTTCTTCTCACCTTTCTGACTCACTGTTGCGGTCCTAATCCCCCCTCGGTCGGTGCGGGTCACCGACAGCTTTGGCGCCCGAACAGGGACCAAACTCTGGTAATTATAAATATATGTTCCCCAGTTTGTTTATCTCGTTTAAGAACGGACCTTGCCTTAGGGTGCTGCAGCCCCCCCAGAGTGCGCGGGTTGATAGGCAAGTCAGTGTTTAGCATCACCGACGGACTGTGCAACTTATCGCTGTGTAGAGCGATTCAATCCTTGTAAAATTACTGTAAAATTACTATATATTGTGTGTATTCTTTGTTATTACAGTTATGGGGAACTGCGGCTCCAAGGAAAGGAGAGCCTATATTCATATT
>NW_006999524.1:0-506 GCF_000164805.1 Carlito syrichta | reverse complement strand
TGGGTAGCCAGCCAGCTTAAATAGCCAGCACCATGGCTGGACAGTCGGATAGCCAGATGGCTTAACTAGCCAGCCATCCTGCTGGTCATCTGGCTAGCCAGCCGGTTTAACTAGGTGGCCACCTACCTGACCAGCCAGCTAACCAGCCAGCTTAACTTGACAGACACCTAGCTAGCCAGCCATCTAACCAGCTGACTTAACTAGCTGACTTAATAAGATAGCCATCTGGGTAGCAATCTGGCTTAACTAGCTAGCCACCTTGATAGACAGCTGGGAAAAAAAGCTCACTTAACTCGCTGAATTAACTAGCTAGGCAGCTGGCTAGACAGCTGACTTAATTAGCTATCTACCGACCTAGCCAGGTGACTAGACAACTGCATTAACTAGCTGACATACCCAGCTAGCCAGTTGGTTAGCAAGCTGACTTAACTAGGTAGCTTCCTAGCTAGCCAGATGGATAGTCACTTGAATTAGCTAGCAGAATTAACCAGCTAGCCAGCTGGCTA
>NW_006999523.1:0-514 GCF_000164805.1 Carlito syrichta | reverse complement strand
GTTATATCAGCTGGTGAAGCCAACTGGCTAGCTAATCAGCTAATGAGATAAGTCAGCTGGCAAAGTCAGCTGGCTAGCTTGTCAGCTAATAAGTAAAGTCAGCTGGTGAGGTCAGCTGTCTAGCTCGTCAGCTAACAAATTAAGTCAGCTAGCTAAGTCAGCTACAGAAATAGTCAGCTAGCTAGCTAAGTCGGCTAGCTAAGTCAGCTAGCTAACTAGTTATGTTAGCTAGTTAAGTCAACTAGTTTTGTTAGCTAGCAAACTAGTTAAGTCGGGTAGGTAAGTCAGCTAGCAAACTAGTTAGGTCAGCTAGATAAGTCAGCTGGCTAACCAGCTGTCTAGCTATTTAAGTAAGCTAGTTTAGTCAGCTGGCTAGCCAGCCAGATATCTAGGTAGCTAGCTAGTTAATTTAGCTGGCTAGCCCGTTAATTCAGCTAGTTAAGTCAGCTGGCTAGCCACCTATCTACGTAGGTATTTAGCTAGTTAAGAAAGCTGGCTTTCCAGCTGGCTAGCT
>NW_006999522.1:0-413 GCF_000164805.1 Carlito syrichta | reverse complement strand
AATTTATTGAGTATCTACTATGCATGTACCACATGCTGCTGTGTTAGATGTTGGGGACACCGCAGTGACTGAGACAGACGTGGGGTCCATGGGAGAGACAGACACTTAACAAAAAGTTACACAAGTGATTAATTAACATCAGGCTGTGACAGAGAATCACACAGTGACTCAAGGCTTGTGAGATGCACATACTATATTTGGGGGAGCAGAAGGAACTTCCCTGAGGAGTTAACATTTAAGTCAAACCTGGGAGCGTGGGGAAAAAGTCACCCAGGTATGTGGAAGGCCAGCGCTGCTAAGTGTGGTAGAAGAGGACACCAGGAGGGCAAGGAGCCAGTAGGGAGAACGGTCATCTCCCTATGTCACCAGCCACAGAGATCATTCCTGAACCCAAGAAACAGAGATTCAGGCTT
>NW_006999521.1:0-414 GCF_000164805.1 Carlito syrichta | reverse complement strand
GAATTAACTAGCTGATTTAACAAGCTAGCAACCTCGCTAGCCAGATGACTCAACTAGCAGCCAGCTGGACAGCCAGCTTACTTAACTAGCTGATATCACTAGCTAGCCAGGTGGCTATCCAGCTGACTAAAAAAGCTAGCTACCTACGTAACCCCCGGACTTGCCAGCTGATTTAACTACCTAGGTAACTAGCTAATCTGCTGACTTGCTAGCTGACATAACTAGGTGACTTAACTAGCTAGCGAGCTGGCTAGTCATCTGAATTAACAAGCTAGCAACCCAGCAAGGCAGCTGGCCAGCCAGCTTACTTAACTATCTAGTCAACTTACTTAACTAGCTGACTTAACTAGTTAACTACCCAGCTAACCAGCTGACTTTACTAGCTGAAATAACTAGCTAGCTACATAGCTAGAT
>NW_006999520.1:0-529 GCF_000164805.1 Carlito syrichta | reverse complement strand
TTCCATTACACTGCATTCAATTTCTCTCCATTCCATTCCATTGCTAGACATTTCTTTCCATTCTTCTCCATTCCATTTATCTCCATTCCATTCCATCCCATTCCTGTCCATTCCATTTCTCTCCATTCTTTTGCATTCCATTCCTATCCATTCTATTCCGTTCCATTACATTCCATCCATTCTTTTAAATTCTATTCCAACATTCCATTCCATTCCTCTCTTTTCCATTCCACTCTCTTCCATTGCATTCCATTCCTCTCAATTTTATTCCATTCCATTCCATTCCATTCCTCTTTATTCTATTTCATTCCATTCCTGTCCATCCCATTCCACCCTATTCGGATCTATTCAATTCCTTTCTATTCCTCTCCATTCCATTTCTCTCCATTCCATTCCATTCCATTCCAAGTTGTCATTTCATTCCTTTCAATTCCATTTCATTCCTCTACATTCCATTCCATTCCATTGCGTTCCTCTCCATTCCATTCCATTCCATTACTCTCCGTGCCATTCCATTCCTTTCAGTTCC
>NW_006999519.1:0-4416 GCF_000164805.1 Carlito syrichta | reverse complement strand
CACTCAAAAATAACAGCTGCTGGAGAGGGTGTGGTGAAAAGGGAACACTTCTACACTGTTGGTGGGAGTGTAAACTAGTGCAACCTCTGTGGAAAGCAGTGTGGCGATTCCTAAAAGCTCTAAAAATTGACCTTCCATATGACCCTGCAATCCCCCTACTGGGAATATACCTTGAAGAACACAAATCACTCTATAAAAAAGATACCTGCACACGTATGTTTATCGCAGTGTTGTTCACAATAGCAAGAACCTGGAAACAACCATGCTGCCCATCAAAAGAGGACTGGATTAAAAAAATGTGGTACATATACACGATGGAATACTATGCAGCCATAAAAAAGAACAAAATCATGAATTTCGCTGCAACCTGGATGGAACTAGAGTCTATAATACTGAGTGACCTCTCACAAAAACAAAGATCCGAATATCACATGTTCTCACTCATATAATGGACCTTGAACATCCAATGCAATACTATAAGAAAATGACTGATGGTACTGGGAAACTATGGGGGGGGATGGGATTAACAGTAGCAAATATCTGTCAGGGGATGGGAAAACACTTCTTATCTACAGGGTGCCTGAATGAAACGTCATTGTACACCTAACCCTTAACTGTACCCCACAAAACCATAATAAAAAATACTGATTAATGAAAAAAAAAAGAATCTGTGTATGATTCTGATGTTTTTGGAGACAGTCTGGCTTTGTGGCCAAGTCCAGGACCCAGGGACATGACCGTCATTCTCTGCCAGCTTTGAAATTGCGAACTCTGGTGATCATGCCACGTCAGTTTCTGGAGTGGTCGGGATGACAGGCACCATAACCCTAGACCACTTGTTTTGATGGGTGCAGAGACAGGGGTCTCTCTGCATGACCCCCAGGCTGGCCTTGAGCTCCTGGGCTCCAGCCATCCCCCTGTGTCATCCTCCCAGAAGGCTGGGAATCCAGGCATGGGCCACCATGTCCGGCCTTCTGGTTTGTGTTCGTGAAGATTGGGCTCAAGCTTGGGGACTGAGCCTCATCATCCTAGTGAATTAGGGGCCAAAGTCAGAGGCCAGACCAAGCCAGCAGGTCCAAAACACACCTGGGCAACTCGGCAAGAATTCTTCTCTACCCTACACGTGTAGTGGCACACTCCTGTTTTTCCTCCTCTTTGGAAGTGCAAAGGGGAAGGCTCGCTGGAGCCCTGTGGGGCCAAGGCTGCAGTTCCAGAAGAATCCACTGCCCTCCAGCCTGGGCAATGGCGTGAGACTCAGAATCATAAAAAAGGGACAAAAAGTAGAGCATCCATTTGTGTTTGGGGTTGGGATCATCATAAATAGACAGAGATCTTTGGGGGTGGAGGCCTCAATCTTGGGCCTAGAGTTCCTGAAAAATGGTGCATCAGCAGACAATCGGTCTGTGACTTTGGGAGACATGGGGGGACCACTGGAACCCGGGAGTGTGAGACCAGACTGGGCCATGTAGCGAGACCTCATCACTCCCTGGAACGCAAACGCTGGATTCACATGTGGTGGTGCCCGCTGTACCAGCTACACAGTGGCCTCAATCCGGGGTGTGCCTTTACATTGCCCTTGCTGACAGCACGTGCGAGTCCAGGCATGGCACAATGGCTCATGGCCGTCACACTTGTGCCCTGGGAAGCTGAGGCAGGTGGCTGCCTCAGCCCAGGGGTCAGAAACCAGGATGGGCAATGTGGCCAGAACTAGTCTCGGCGAGAGGTTCCCAAAATCGAGTCAGGCATGGTGGCCTCTGGAATCCCAGCTGCTTATGGGCCAAGATGGGAGGACCTGAGCCTCTCAGGTCAAGGCCCCAGGAGCCACGATAGTGTTGCCACACCGCAGCACCGCCAATAGAGATGGCGGTGACAAAAAAGAACCTCCCACCTGTGTCACGATGGTCGTCCATGGCTCCCCAGGGCAACCTCCACATAGGTGGGGGATGATGGAATGATCAGGAGAGGAAGGGCTCCCCCTGCCCTAATTTGGCAGATTGGGCAACCAGAACATGGACCTGCCCCGGTGTTGCCAGACCACCTTGGTCACTCTGTGCCCAATGGCGGCCCTAGCTCGGGGCCGTCTCATCTGTGAGCTCACACACGTCTTTGCTGTGGGGCATGAGTCTGGAGGGTGGAGGCAGGCCTTCTTGGAGGTATGATTGAGGGCATGGCAAAAAAAAGACACCTCTGACGTGCATCACGACGTGCATCCATGGCTCCCCAGGGAAACTTCCGTGTAGACAGAGGACGACAGAGTGATTAGGAGAGGAAGGAACCCTCCCCCCACCCAAAGTTGATAGACCAGGCAAACGGAACCTTGCCTGGGCCTGGAATTGCTGGACCACCTTGATCACTCTGTGCCTGATGGCTGCCTTAGCTTGGGGCCTCTTGTTCTGTGAGATCACATGCGTGTTTTCCATGGGGCATGAGTGTGGAGGGTGGATGCAGGCCTTCTGGGACACATGGCTGAAGGCATGGGGTGGACGTGCTCGGTGGCCACCTTTGAAACTTCCTGCAAACGACAGACAGGAAAGTGCCTTTTCCTCTCTCATCCCTGAGGGTGACTCTTTGTGCTGGATAGCATGGGTCATGGTGGCAGCGATGTGGTGATTATTTCTATTTGAAGTCAGACTCCTGTTCTGTCACTCAGGCCAGAGTGCAGGGGCACACTCATGACCACTGTGAACTCCACTTGATGGGCTCAGGCAATTCTCCCGCATCAGCGCCCTGAGTATCTGGATCCACAGTCCTGCACCACCACACCCGGTTAATCCTTTGATTCATTTTTGATGTCCCAGATGAGGTCTTGCTCAGTGTCCCGGACTGGTCTCGAAACCGTAGGCTCAGCTCGACCATTCGCATTGGCCAACGAAGGGCTGACATGCCAGTCTGAGCCCCTGAGCCCGGGCTATGGTTGTGGTGGCAGTCGTTGGTATTTTTATTCTGATTCAGTGTCCTGACCTGTCACCCAGGATGGATTGCAGGGGCCCACTTCAGCCACTTTGGCCTCCACCTGCTGGGCTCTGGTGATCCTCCAGCCACGGCCTACCAAATGGCTGGAATGACATGTGTGAAGCACCATGCTTGGCTCATTTTGTTGGTTTCTTGTAGAGAAGAGGTCTTGTCAAGGTGCCCAGGATGGTCTCTAACATGGGGGCTCAGTCCATCCTCTCACCTCGGCCTTCCAAGGCACTGGGGTGACAGTCATCAGCCCCCACACCAGCCTTCACACCACTCTCAGGGCCCTAGTGTAAAGTCTGCTCCCTTCAGATGACCTGGGACCCGAAAGAGGGCAGCTGGAATCGCTCACCAAGCCTGCCCTGGTGGAGTACATAGGGCAGGGGCATGTCTTCCCTGGGGCAGCCATCCCTCAGCCTGCCTCATTCCCCAGCGTCGACCCAGTCACTCCTCCCAGGGACTGTTTTGGGGAAAGGGAGGGCATGGCTCTCAAATCTTGGGGGGCGGTCGGGCAACTCAAGCCTCTCTCCTCTGCACTTGGGAGGCTGAGACGAGAAGATAGCCAGAGCCTGGGAACTGGTACCAGGCTGGACCATAGAAAGTCCCCACTTCGACCACAAGAAAAATCCAGAAAACTTTGAGTGAGGGAAGGCTTGGTGGGAGGATCGCCTCAGGCCCAGAGTTCAAGACAGGCAGGACGACCAGGATGTTGACTAAATGGAAAGCCTGTGATCAAAGCAGTTGGGAGTTCAAAGCCAAGAGGAAGGCCCAAGTTGCGTGGTTTGAGAGCATCCAGGGCTAACTAATGAGGAAACAAAAGAGAGAAGAAAAGAAGAAAGAAATCCATTCTCCTGCAAACCTCCTGCCCTCAGTTCTTCCACCACCCACCCACCACATGTGAGGATCCCACAAGCTCGGCACCTTCCAGCCCCAAACTCCCCCAATGCCTGCCCCGCTTTGGTGCAGGAGTTCCTGAGACTCCCTGGCCGGGTTAGTGCCAGCTCTTCTCTTCAAGGTGAGATCTATCCTCCAGTCAGGCCAACCCTCCCACTCAGCAGCGAGGAGCTTCCACTAAGAAAGGCCAGGGAAACATCCCTCACCCTGGGAAATTTCTTCCCCCCCAACCCATGTTTCCTGGTCTAAAGGCAGTCGCCCTGGGAACACACCATGCACACTTGAGAATCTGTGTATGATTCTGATGTTTTTGGAAACGGTCTGGCTCTGTGGCCCAGCAGGGGCCCAGGGACAAGACCGTCATTCACAGCCAGTCTTGAAATCGCGGACTACAGCTATCCTCCCACCTCAGCCTCTAGAGTGACCAGGATGACAGTCACCTTGACACCAGACCCTCTGTTTGGATGGGTGTGGAAACGGTGTCTCCCTGCACTGCCCAGCCTGGCCCTGGGCTCCTGGGCTCCAGTTATCCCTCCACCTTGGCGACCCAAATGGCTGGAATTC
>NW_006999518.1:0-1027 GCF_000164805.1 Carlito syrichta | reverse complement strand
CCAACTAGTATAGTCACCAGGCTGGCCAGCTCCCTAGCTCGTTTATCAACCAGTCATTTCAGCTGGCTAACCAAATGGCTAGCTATTTAAGTCACCAAGTTAAGTCAGTTGGCAAGCCAGCTCGATAGCTAGTTAAAATGCTAGTTAATTCAGATGGCTAGAAAGTTGTCTGGCTAGTTATTTCAGCTAGTAAAGTCAACTGGCTAGCTTGGTAGCCAACCAGTTAAATCGGCCAGTTAAGTCAGCTTGCTTGCTAGATAGCTAGCTAGTAAGCTAGCTAATTATTTCAGCTATTAAAGTGAGTTGTTTTGCTAGGTAGCTAGTTAGTTAAGTCAACTAGTTACATCAGCTTACTAGCTAGTTAAGTCAGCTAGTTAAGTCACCTGGCTAGCCACCTCTCAGCTTGGGTACCTTGCTAGTTAAGTTAGCTGGCTTACCAGCTGGCGAGCTGGTTAAGTCACCTAGTTAACTCAGATTGCTAGCCAGCTGGTTAGTTAGGAAGCTAGGTAGTTTAGTCAGCTGGAATGCCAGCATGATATATAGGTATCTAGGTAGTTAAGTCAGCTGGTAGCCACCTGTCTAGCTACTGATATCAGCTAGTTAAGGTAGAATGCTAGCCAAGAGACTAAATCAGCTAGTTGAGTGAGCTGGCTAGCCAGTTGGGAAGCAGATTAAGTCAGCTGGCTAGTTCAAGTGGCTAGCCAACCGGTTAGCTAGGTAGAAAGGTTGATAAGTGAGTGAGTTAAGATAGCTGGCTATCCAGCTGGCTAGCTAGGTAGATAGCTAATTAAGCCAACTGGCTACCTGGATGGCTATTTAGTTAAGTCAGCTATTTAAGCCAGCTGTTTGGCCAGCTGGCTAGCAAGGTGGCTGCCAAATTAAGACGGTTAGCTAGCAGGCTGAACTTGTAGGTGGCTAGCTAGTCAGCTAGGCGGATAGCTAGTAAGCTAGCTAGTCAGCTTGCTAGTCAGTTAGCTATTTATGTCAGCTAGGTCATCAGCTAGCTAGTCAGGTAGATCATTAAGTT
>NW_006999517.1:0-419 GCF_000164805.1 Carlito syrichta | reverse complement strand
GAGGAAGCCTGGGAAGAATATGGAGGAGGGTTAGAATTAACTGGATCATCAAGAGGATCCTCAGTAGAGGGGGGCAAAACAGGATACAACCCAGAGAAAGCAGAGGCTGCAGGTAACAGGTATGGTGCAACCTTTGCCTCAGGGAGAGGTGGCTTAGATGAAGGAGAGTTCATAACATGAGGATTAGTACATCCTGGCCACCTAAGAGGTGAAGAGACCAGGACTCCACTGGTGGTTTCAAGAAAACATGACTTTAACCAGGGTGGTGGGTTCTGAACCAAACTTAGCCACTGATCAATATAGGGGAACGGATTCGGATGGCCGGGATTCCCTATCACAACCTTCCAAACAGATTCAGTCATTTTAAAATCCAGAGACCCTGTAGAGGCTCATCCTACTTTAAATGCAGGCCAGTCTAT
>NW_006999516.1:0-423 GCF_000164805.1 Carlito syrichta | reverse complement strand
GTCCTCCCCACAGACTCCCACGACCTGCAGGTCACAAGGCGACAGAGGCTGAAGCAAAGAATTGCGACACGCATGGGTCCGGGAAAGCAAGACAAAGCCGTAAACACGACGCAGCTCTGTGTGCAGGCGCAGGAGATGAAGGCCGGATCAGAGCCCACTCACTTCCGACTGTCGTCTGATTGGTCAGTTCAGACCTCCGAAGCCATTGATTGGACAAGACTCCAGGTCCCGCCCTTTTGGTCTTGACTGACAGGAGAAGAAAAACGAGAGGGACTCCATAGGCAAAGGCACGTTCAGACTTCTCTTTGCCCCATAGTCTGGGAGGAAGAGGGGAAGGAGTAGGTTTGTGACCCTCTTGGGGCATGATGGGAATTTTCATCGCTCCTGGTCGGTGGATCACTGGACTGTAGGACGACACCACTT
>NW_006999515.1:2161-4449 GCF_000164805.1 Carlito syrichta | reverse complement strand
TCACAATGACTGGTTGTCTTCTTTGATAGGTGCACCAGTGACTAATCCTCAGTCATAATGGATGGCTTACTGACTATGAGTTACAGGATCTCCTTTGTGTCTGGTTCTCTGTGATGGGTTTCTCAGTAACTGGCTCTCCTCTGTGATGGTTGCCACTGTGAGGAGGCCTCCTCCATAATGTGTGCCCCAGTGACAGTGTTCCTCCATTAAGGGACCCCTATTGACTAGTTCTCTGAGATTGTTGTCTCAGTGACTGGCTTTTAATTGTGAGTAGCCTCCTTCTATCCTGTATGCCCCAGTGACAGGCCTTCCTCTAAAATATGTACCACAGTGACTGTCACTCCTCTGTGATGGGTTCCCCAATGACTGGTCTTCTTCTGTTATGGTTGCCCCAGTGACTGAGCCTCATTTATAATGTGTGTCCTCTTACTTTCCTTCTTCCATTTTGAGTGCCCCAGTGACTGGGCCTCCTCTATGATTGGTGACATAGTGACAGGCACTTGTTCGTAATGATTGCCCAGTGACTAACCTCCCACTGTGATTGGAATCCCACTTACTGGACATCCTAAATAATGCTTGCCCCAGTGATTATTCCTCCTTTGTGATAGGTGTTCATGTGACTGGTCCTCATATGTGATGGATGTCCCAGGGACAAGACACACTCTGTACTGAGTGTTCTGATTACTAACCACTCTCTTTGATTCATTCCTTTGTGACTGTCTCTCATCTCTGATGGGTGCCACAGTAACAAGCCCTCTTTTATAATAGGTGTCCTGGTGACTAGCCCTCCTCTATGATGTGTGCCTTTGTGACTGACCCTCCTCTATGATTTGTGCCACAGTAACTGTCTCTTTTCTGTGATGGGTGCCCTATTGTGATAGGTTCTGCAGTGACTGGCCTTTATCTGTCATGGTTGTCCTAGTGACTACCCATCTCCAAAATTGGTGTTCCAGTGACTAGTCCACCTCTGTGATGGGTGATCACTGACTGACTTTTCTCCAAAATGTGGTTCCCACTGATGACTCTTCCTCTTCTGTATTGTGTGCCCAAGTGACTGGTCATCATCTGTGATCAGTGACTTAGTGACTGGGCCTCTGCCATATCAGTGTTCCAGTGACTGGTCCTCCTGCATAGGGGTGTTACAGTTATAGCTCCTCCTCTCAAATTGGTGCCCAGTTACAGTTCCTCCTCCACTAACTGTCCTCTGTGATAGGTGTCTCACTTACTGGGCCTCATTCATAATTGGTGCCCTCATGATTACTCCTTATTTTTATGGGTGTCTCAGTGACTGGACATCTTCCATTATGTGTCCCAATGGGCCGCCTCTGTGACTTCTCTCCCAGTGACAAGTCTTCATATATGATGGAAGCCACAATGACCAACCTTTCTGTGTGATGTGTGTCAAAGTGACAGAGCCTCCTCCATAATGGGTGCTCCACTGACAAGGTATCTTCTGTGATTGGTGCCCCAGTGACAGATTCTCCTCCAAGTAGGGTGCCCCATTGAGTACCCTCATCTGTCATGGGTGTTCCAGTATCTGGGCCTCCTCCATATTTCCTATCCAAGTGACTAAGCCTCCTCAGTTTTGGGTGCACAAGTGGCTGACTTTCATTTGTGATGAGTGTCCCAGTGACAGGCACTCCTCTATGATAGATGCCCCAATGACTTGGACCCTTCTATAATGGGATCCCCAGTGACTGGCCCTCCAATGTGATAGGTGTCCCAGTGAATGATCATTTTCTATTAAAAATTCCCCAGTGAGTTTTTCCTCCTTTTTTATGGGTACCAAACTGCCTTTACTTCCTCTGTGATTATTACCCCAGTTACTAGCACTCCTCCGTGATGAGAAAACCAGTAATTGAGCCCCTCCTAATGAGTGTTCTATTGACTGGCCATCCTATTTTTTGTGTGCCTCAGTGACTGCCTGTAGTTTGTGATGGCTGCCCCAGTGACGGGCCCGTCTCTGTGTTGTGTGCCTCAGTGGCTGCCTGTAGTTTGTGATGGGTATCCCAGTGACTGGCTCTCCTTTGTGATAGTTGTCTCTATGACCTGCTCTTTTCTCTTATGAGGGCCCCAGTGAGTAACCTTCTTCTGTGATATGTGCCTCAGTGGCTGGCCTCCTCTATAATTTGTGACCCAGTGTCTGACTTTGTTCTGTGATAGCTGTTCTCTGTGAGAGTGCCTGGACCTCCTCCATAACTAGTACCCCATTCATTGGCCATCATCCATTATTGATGCCTCATGGACTTGGTCTCCTTGTGACTGGCACCTTCTTGACTGCTGTACTT
>NW_006999515.1:0-1601 GCF_000164805.1 Carlito syrichta | reverse complement strand
GGAGAGTGTAACCATAGCACCAACTGTTTTATAGAAACCAGTTTGAATTAGCATAGAATAGTAAACTGTAATATATCATTATATTGGTTTCAGGTGTAAGAGTTGAATGATGTTATGTAGCAATAAACAATTAAGAGTACATAGAAACTGGATAAGAATTTCATGTTTTTCTTTACCTTTGAAAAATACATCTGCTTGAGAATGGGGGGTGTCCTGTGTGCATCTGGACCTGTTCATGTGAAAGGCACATACTACCTTTTGTGTAACCATAGCAGCAGGAGTTCCCGTGATGATAACTTTGCAGAGTTTGGGGATAAAAGCCCTGGGATAACGTTCAATAAATGACTTCTGGTCACTTGAGCGGGAGTCCAGTCTTTTTATTTCTCCCCCCTTTCTTTCTCTTTATATCTATCCCTCCAGTTTAATCACTGACGTCATCTCACCTACCAAAGGACCCCCAATCCTAACAGGGGCAGGACCCCTGCAGCCTGGCCCTGGTCTTTGACAAATGCCCCATTGTATACCCTCCTCTCTGATGGGTGTCCTTGTGACAGTCCCTACTGTGTGAAGGATGCCCCAGTAACTTGTCCACATCTGAGGGTTTTTCCAGTTACTTGCCCTCCTCCTTACTTGGTGCCCCAATGAGTAAACTACCACTGTTATTGTTAACCATTGACTGGCCCCCTTCAATATGTGTGTTCCAGTGAGTCAGCCTCCTCTGTTATGGGTGACCCAGTGACTGGCTCTCTTCTGTGATTGTTGATTCAATGCCAGGACCTTTTACATGTTGTTACCTCAGGGATTAGCCTTTCTCATCATGGATGCCCCAGTGATTGGGCCACTTTTGAGCTTAGTGCCGTTATTGTCCCTCCTCCATAATGGTTGCCCTTTGACTAGTTCCCCTCTGTGATGAATGTCCCTCTTTCAGGGTTTCCTGCATATTGGGTGCCCCACTGACAGACCCTCATTTGTGATGAGCGTCCCCATGATTATGCATCCACCATAATGTTTGTCCCAGTTATTTGGCCTCTCCTTTGATTGATTCCCATTGACAGACCTTCACAGATGATGAATGTTCCAGTAAAAAGACCTCCTTTGTGGTGGGTGTTACAGTGTTACAGTGACCGATTCTCTTCTATGATAGTGCTGCAGTGTTGGGCTACCTCTGTGATTAGTGTTTCAACGACAGGCCATCCTCTGGGAGCCACAATGACTGTCCCTGATGTTGATGGGCTTCTCTGTGACTAACCCTTTTCTGTGAATAAATCACCAGGAACTGATTCTCCTCTGTGTTGAGTACAAGACTGTCTTTGGCTCCCCTTGAGGGCTACCCAAGTTACTGGTCCTTTCTTTCATTGGAGCCCCACTGACTGAGATTCTCCTAATGGAAGCGCCAGATACTTCTGTGATTGGTGCCTTACTGAATTGCCCTCTCTGCACGTGTAGCACAGTGACTAGTTCTTCTTTCTATTGGGTGTGATGGTGCCTGATTGTCCCCTGTGATGGGTGCCCCAGTGACAGGCTCTCCTCCTTGATTTTGGTCACCATGATAGTCTCTCTTGTCTGATGGTTGCCCAAGTGACTGTCCTCAACTGTGAAGG
>NW_006999514.1:0-962 GCF_000164805.1 Carlito syrichta | reverse complement strand
CTCATTACAACTCCTATAACCCAAGCCATTCCCATACACACACAAAACACCTAATTCAAAACGTGCCTGTTTCCGTCTCCAAAGAGGAATCTCCTTCCTTTCTTAGGCTTCACAAGACACTTTCAATTATGGATACCTAATTTTAGTTTGTTAGCCAAATTTCTTTATTTAGCTTCACAAGACCCTGTCCACAAACCTTTAAACCCCTCACACCCAATCAATTCTCATTTTCACAAACTAAAAGAGGCCCTCATAAAGGCCCCAGTCATAGGACTGCCAAACCCTACCAAACCTTTCACCTTATATGTCCACATAGAACACAAAGTTGCCCTAAACTTTTATGTCCATCTATGGTCATACTCCACAGGCCATAGCATGTCCATACTCCACAGGCCATAGCATGTCATAACAGCACAACTCTGTCATCCAAGGCTGGCCATCATGCCTCCAAGTTTCAGGCACTACCACTATACTCATAACCCAAACACTAAAACTAGCCTCTAAAAACACGTAACTGTCTCCTTTTCCGTACCCTCAACAGCCAAAGTTATGGGTCTTACACACTAAATACACAATTTGAAATTAAAAAGGGCCCCCAATTTTGCACTTCGCATGCCTCCATCTACATATACTTCATTTCCCACAGGACCTACCTCTCTTCAGCTAACAAAAGTTCCTAAACTTCCAAAATCTCCTAAGTCACATGCCAAAAAAGGCCCTTAATAACTCCATACATACAGATGTTCTTTTAATAATACTACCAATATTCACTGCTACGATATTCATCTCAGCCTATATTATCAGAAATTTTTGCCAAAAACCTCCACCTGGTAACGGCCTAACTTTCCTTCTTCCCTAAGTTAATAAACCTCACCTTCAACAATTTCTTAGAGATCCTTCACTCTAACCTTGCCCTTGACTCCCTTAATAATCTCCTTACCTCACGAAACCAGTAACGTTCA
>NW_006999513.1:0-427 GCF_000164805.1 Carlito syrichta | reverse complement strand
GAACCATTGAGAGAAAGGAGAAGAATCAAGGTTACAAAGTTAAGTATTATTTCCCACCATTCTCAAAAATGTGAGCTGAATCTGCCAAATGAAGAAGGACATGGTCCAGGAAAATGCAATGCTACACCTTTGCCCACACTGTTCCTCCAGTTTGTGGTAAGGAACCACTCAGCTCTTTACCAGAAACCCAGTGGTGCCTTTGCCAGTGTGGTTGGTGGGGGCCTGATAATAGGGGAGCATAGACTGAAGGCAGGGTAGCCAGGAAAAATCACCAGTAAGTTTTAAAAAATGGAGCTTGATTTTTAAAAATCTTTTCTGGCATTTAAAGGTCCCCTAAGTGTGAAAGTCAGGATGTTTGCAGCCTCTTACTATGTTCCCATTCAGAAAAACAACACAAAACTCTAGAAAGTGCAGATTTATATTGACT
>NW_006999512.1:0-429 GCF_000164805.1 Carlito syrichta | reverse complement strand
TGCTAAAGAATTGTTAGAAAAGATAAAAAAGGCAGCTAGAGATTGAATTGCAGAGAACCTTGAAAGGTAAATTAAGGAATCTGGATTATATTTGACCATTAGTAGAGACTCACTGGAAGGTTTAAAGTCAGGGAACTCTCTGACAAAAACCACAAGCTAACACAGACAATGTTTAAAAAGTTCTAACTACAAGATACCAAATATATAAATAGAAAAACTTCATTACATATTCATCACTTAAAATGTTTTATCATTGGCATCTGCTAATGAGGTTAAAATCTAAGAAAAGTCAACCATGGTACAAATCAAAGGGGTAAGGGCTAACATTATGAAATAGCCAATAAAAAGGAGAACTGCTGTAGCATTGAGTTCAGTATATCAGTATCAATTAATTTATTTTTCCTATATTTGCTTTGATTACTGAGGAGC
>NW_006999511.1:0-924 GCF_000164805.1 Carlito syrichta | reverse complement strand
AACTAGCTAGCCAACTAGCTAGCCAGCTGGCTAGCCAGCTCACTTAACTCACTGACTTAACTAGCTAGCCACCTGACTAGCCACCTGACTTAATTAACTACCTACCTACCTAGTCAGGTGGCTTGGCAGATGACTTACCTAGCTGACCTAACCAGCTAGTCAGCTGGCTAGCCAGGTGAATTAACTATGTAGATACCTAGCTAGTCAGTTGGCTTGCCACTTGATTTAACTAGCTCACTTATCCAGCTAGCCAGATGGCTAGGCACCTGACTCAACTAGCTGAAGTAACTAGTTAGCCAAATGGCTAGCCAGCTGACTTAACTAGCTGACATCTCTAGCAAGCCAGGTGTCTAGCCTGCTGACTTAACTAGCTAGCTACCGATGTATCCTGCTGGCATGCCCACTGAATTAACTACCTAGCTACCTAACTAACCAGCTGGCTAGAGAGATGACTTATGTAGGTGACTTAACTAGCTAGACAGCTAGCTAGTCAGTTGACTTAAGTAGTTAGATACCCAGACAGGCAGCTGGCTAGCGAGCTGACTTAAATAACTGACTCAACTAGCTATCCAGCTGACTGATCTATCTGATTTAACTAGCTAGCCAGCTGACTGGCCAGTTGAATTAACTAGCTGAATCAACCAGCTAGCCAGCTGAATAGCCAGCTGACTTAACAACTGGGTACCTACCTAGCCAGATGGGAAGCCAGATGAATTAACTAGCTGACTTAACTAGCTAGCCAACTGACATAACTAGCTTGGTACCTACCTATCCAGCTGGCTAGCCAACTGACTGAACTAGTTGACTCAAGCAGCTAGCAAGTTGGCAAAACTAACTGACTTAACTAGTTAGCCAGCTAGCTTACCAGCTGACTTAACTAGCTCTCTAACTAACTAGCTAGCTGGCTAGTCAGCAGACTTAACT
>NW_006999510.1:0-675 GCF_000164805.1 Carlito syrichta | reverse complement strand
CATTCCACTAAATTCCATTCCATTCCATACTTATACATTCCAATCTATTCCATTCCATCTATTCGAGTTCTCTGCACTCCATTCCATTCCATTCCTCACCATTCCATTACATTCCATTCCTATCCATTCCATTCCTCTGCAGTCCATTCCATTCAATACCTCTCCATTCAATTCGGTTCCTCTAAATACCATTCCATTCCTCTCCATTCCATTCCATTAATCTACATTCCACTTCATACCATTCCATTCCTATATATTCCATTCCATTCCATTCCACCATATGACACTCCATGCCATTCCACTCCATTTCTTTCCTCTCCATTCCCTTCCATTCCATTCCTCTCCATTTCTCTCCATTCCCTTAATCTCTATTCCTCTATATTCCTTTTCATTCCATTCCAAAATATTGCTTTCCATTCCCCTCCATTCGATTCTATACCTCTCCTTTCCTTTTCCTTCCTTACCATTCCATTCCACTCCTTTCCATTCCATTCCATTCCACTCCATTCCTTTCCACTCCATTCCATTCCACTCCATTTCATTCCACTCCATTTCTCTCCATTCCATTCCTCTCCTTTCAACTCCATTCCATTCAATTCCATTCCATTCCTCTCCAATCCATTCCTCTTCTTTCCATTCCATTCCCTTTCTGTCCATTCTATTCCATTCCATTTC
>NW_006999509.1:240988-243110 GCF_000164805.1 Carlito syrichta | reverse complement strand
GCCCGCGGGTTCGAGACCTGCCTGGGCAGCGAGACCTCATCTCTACAGTAAATAAAAAAACAAAAACAAACAAACAAACAAAAAACAAACAAAAAAACCCCACATTCGCATCTTTGGAAATTCGCAACTTGAATGTTCGCATGTAAGGGACTTACTGTATTTCTCAAATTCATCTCCCAGAGAAATTTAGGCTAGGGTTTTGTTTTTTGTTTTTTGGTTTTTTTGAGTCGGAGTCTCACTCGGTTGCTCAGACTGGAGTGCAGTGGCCGCTCCCGGCCACCGCAACCTCGCCTGCTGGGCTCCGGCGATCCTTCCGCCTCAGCCTTCCGAGTAGCCGGAATTACAGGCATGTGCTACCACGCCCGGCTGATTTTTTGATTTATTGTAGAGATGAGGTCTCGTTGCCCAGGCGGGTCTCGAACCCGCGGGCTCAGTCAACTCACTCACCTCAGCCTCCCAAAGGCGCGGGATTACAGGTTGAGCCACCGAGCCCAGCCAATTTTTTTTTTTTTTCAGTCAAAGCCTCACTCTCACCCAGGCTGGAGTGCGGTGGCACAATCACAGCTACCCCAGTCTCAACCTGCTGAGTTCAGATGATCCTTCCACCTCAGCCTTCTGAGTAACTAGAACCACAGGTGTGCACTACTACGCCCGGCTAATTTTTAAATTTATTGTAGATACGAGGTCTGGCCCAAGTTGCCCAGGCTGGTCTCAAACCTGTGGGTTTAGGCAATCCACTTGCCTCCGCCTCCCACAATGCTGGGAACACAGGTGTGAGCCACCACACCCTGCCTATATTAATTTTACATAAGTGGTTTTACCGGGGCTTCTCTGTACTCTCAGCCCCTTAGTACTCCACTCAGGAGACTACTGGGTCCCGTCTCCCTACACCATGACCTGGAAACTATCCAGATAGCCAGCTGGACAATCTGAGACCTCACTGCATCTGTTTTCCATCGTACTTCATTGCCTGATGGCTGGTGTCTTGAAAGCTGCTGTCTCATACATTTTTCTCAGGTTTTTCAGTTGTTTCTAATCAGAAGGTAAACCTGGTGCATGTTCCATCCTTGACCAGACTCAGAAGTTCTCCTGCGTGGTTTTTTCATTTTTTCATTTTTTCAGTTGCAGTGTGTTGCATGTTTTAAAACAGTCGCATGTTTTAAAACAGTCCAAGCTCAGGCACGGTGGCTCACGCCTATAATCCCAGCACTTTGGGAACCCGAGGTGAGGGGATTGCCTGAGCCCACAGGTTTGAGACCAACCTGGGCAACTTGGCGAGATCCCACCTCTACAATAAATTAAAAAATTAGCCGGGCGTGGTGGCGTGTGCTTGTAGTTCCAGCTACTTGGAAGGCTGAGGCAGGAGGATCACCTGAGCCCAGTAGGTTGAGGCTGCGGTGGCCATGAGCATATCATTGCACTCCAGCCTGGACAACAGAGTGACACTGCAACTCAAAAAATAAAAAATAAAAAAAAAGCATAGTCCAAGAGACTGTCTTTTAAAATCTGAATTGAGGCTGGGCACAGTGGCTCAAGCCTGTAATCTCAGCATTTTTAGGAGACTGAGGCAAGAGGATTGCTTGAGTCCAGGAGTTTGAGACCAGCCTGGGCAACTTGGCGAGAACTTGTCTCCAAAATAAATCAAGACAAATTAGGCTGGGCTCGGTGGCTCAGCCTGTAATCCCAGTATTTTGGCAAGCTGAGGCGAGTGGATTGCCTGAGCCTGCGGGTTCGAGACCCAGCCAGGTAACTTGGCGAGACCTGATCTCGACATTAAATCAAAAATTAGTCGGGTGTGGTAGTGTGCGCCTGTAGTGCTAGCTACTTGGAAGGCTGAGGCGGAAGCCTCGCCAGAGCAGGTCAAGGCTGCAGTGGCTGGGAGCGTGCCACTGCACTCCAGCCTGGGCGATGGAGTGAGACTTCAAAAAAAAACAAGAAAAGAAAAATTAACTGGATGTGGTGGTGCATTCCTGTAGTTACAGCTAGCTACTTGGAAGGCTGAGCCAGAAGGATTGCTTGAGCCCAGCAGGTCAAGGCTTCCATGGGCTATGAGTATGCCACTGCATTCCAGCCTGGACAACAGAGTGAGACTCCAACTCAAAGAAAAAAAATCTGAATGACC
>NW_006999509.1:234590-240372 GCF_000164805.1 Carlito syrichta | reverse complement strand
TAGAGAAAAATTCCATCCACTCAGCATTCCCTCTCAGTCGCTGGAAACCCCTCAGTGGCTTGCCCACTGGTGCAAGGATCCCAGGGCCAGAGTGGACTTCAGAACCCTCGCAGGGTTCATCCGGGGCCCAGTCCCCGGGCCCAGCTCCTGACTCACCAAATTGGAATAGCAGGGATTGGTGGGTCAGGACTGGAGTTTTCAGTACCCCATCCCTGCTTGTGGTGATTCTGATGATCAACCAGTTTCGAAGCCCAGAGACCTAGGAGGACAAGTAACTGACTCTAGGCTCCAAGACAGGCCCCTGACAGCCTGCACCTGGTCACTCTCCTGCCGCCTTCCTGCTCACTGCTCCAGTTATTCAGGACTAAAGACTCTCTAACCAGTGAGTTCCCAGGACTGAAACCAGAGCTCCCAGCTCCCTGGGGAAATGGCTATCTCTGGGCCCTGTCCTAGTTAGGCTGTGTGTCTCACAGAGGGTTTTGGCTTTAAGGGAATTCCTGAGATTCTGCAGGAGCAGTGGAGTCTGCTGGCCCTGCAGCGTGGTCGCTCAGTGACTGGGAACCATGGCAACTACCTCCACTCCCAGAATCCTCTGCCTGCCGTTCTGAAAACAGGGTGGGGGAGCAGCCATCACAAAGCAGGTACCATTGTGCTTTCCAGAATTTAGGGGGTTTGATTTCCTAAAACTCCTATGATACACGCTTGGAAATTTTGGATGAGGCCAGGCGTGGTGGCTCATACCTATAATCCAAGCACTTTGGGAGGCCAAGGCGGGAAGATCACTTGAGTCCAGGAGTTTGAGACCAGCCCAGGCAACACAGTGATACCTTGTCTCTACCAAAAAAAAAATTTAGCTGGGCTTGGTGGCACCCACCTGTAGTTCCAGCTACTCAGGAGGCTGAGGTGGGAGAGTTGCCTGAGCCCAGGAGTTTGAGACAGCAGTGAGCTTTGCTCATGCCACTGCACTCAAGCCTGGGCAACAGGAAAATGGGGCCAGAGTAACTGTCAATATATATATATATTTTTTTTTTAAGTTGGTGTCTCACTCGGTCGCCCAGACTGGAGTGCAGTGGCCGCTCCTGGCCACCGCAGCCTCACCTGCTGGGTTCCGGTGATCCTTCCGCCTCAGCCTTCCAAGTAGCTGGAATTACAGGCGCGCGCTACCACGCCCGGCTGATTTTTTGATTTATTGTAGAGATGAGGTCTTGCTACCCAGGCGGGTCTTGAACCCGCGGGCTCAGGCAATCCACTCACCTCAGCCTCCCAAAGGCACGGGATTACAGGCTGAGCCACCGAGGCGGCTGAACTGTCAATATTTTAATTGATTTCTCCAATTACTCAACTTGAGGTTCATTATTATCTAATCTATTCCTTAAGCTTTTTATTCTGAAAAATTATATATTCACAGGAAGTAGTAAAAATATTAGAGTCTTATACCATCCTCCAGCCTTGGCAATGGTGACATGTGACTAAGGATCAAAACCAGGATCTGTGTTCTTTTTAATTTATTTTTTTATTTTTGAGTTGGAGTCTCTCCATTACCCAGACTGGAGTGCAGTGGCATGCTCCCGGCCACTGCAGCCTTGACCTGCTGGGCTCCGGCGATCCTTCCACCTCAACCTTACAAGTAGCCGGAATTACAGGCATGTGCTACCACGCCCAGCTGATTTTTTGATTTATTATAGAGATGAGGTCTCACTGCCCAGGCGGGTCTCGAACCCGCGGGCTCAGGCAATCCACTCACCTCAGCCTCCCAAAGGCGCGGGATTACGGGCTGAGCCACCGAGCCCGGCTGACCTGTCAATATTTTAATTGATTTCTCCAATTACTTAACTTGAGGTTCATTATTATCTAACCTATTCCTTAAGCTTTTTTTTTTTTTTTTTGAGTTGGAGTCTCACTCGGTCGCCCAGACTGGAGTGCAGTGGCATGCTCCCGGCCACCGCAGCCTGGACCTGCTGGGCTCCGGCAATCCTTCCACCTCAGCCTTCCAAGTAGCTGTAACTACAGGTGTGTGCTATCACGCCCAGCTAATTTTTGATTTGTTGTAGAGACGAGGTCTTGCCAAGTTGCCCAGGTGGGTCTTAAACCTGTGGGCTCAGAATCCACTCGCCTCGGCCTCCCAAAGATCTGGGATTACAGGCTGAACCACTGAGCCTGGTTGTATCCTTTTAAAATAACAGTTTTATTGAGAGGCAATCCACCAATATAAAGTGTAAAATTCACTGATTTTTAGTATATTCACAGAGTTGGGTGTCTTTAAAGAATGTTATATTGAGAATGAGCGGAGCCTTGGGCCTGTGGTTCCATCACTGCACCTTGGGGAGCCACTCTGTATCTTGAAATGGTGTCTTCTGGCTTTTCATCTTTGTTGCCCCCCCAGCAGGGCTGCCCGACCCTGCAGATCAGACAGACCCCTTCCTGAGGAAGCACTTTGTGATGTGTTTTGTATTATATACACCATGTTCTAAGAGTTACATTCACTATTTGAAGAAATATTTAACCATTTGGCACAGAATTCCATCAGATTTGCATGTTTTGTCTCATTTATACCATTGCATGCAACAGTAACATTTAATTTCCATGTAGTTCTAAATATACTTATGTCCTACTTATCAAAGTCTTTAAAAAAGAGATGGTGTTTCCTGTGTAACTTCATTTCATATGCAAACAGAGGGAGCCCAGCTCAGTTAGTGTGTTGGAATGGACAGCTAATTAACATATGCACTTGAAAATTTAGTGGAAATAAAGAATTTTAAAACTTCCTGGGGTCTCTTTTTGGATTCCTGTCCTCGGGCAGGTCCTGACTGTCAAATGCTGTTCCCAGCAGCCCCAAACCTACAAAACAAAAGCTCAAGTTTGGTAGAAACCTCAGGAAGACCACTGACTGCTAGACTGGTCAACTTGTTCTGATGTGCCTGGGACTCTTCTCAGTTTTGAAAGTGAAAATCCCAGTCAAGCCGGGCTTGGTGGCTCAGCCTGTAATCCTGCACCTTGGGAGGCTGAGGTGAGTGGATCGCCTGAGCCCGCGGGTTCGAGACCCACCTGGGCAACTTGGTGAGACCTCATCTCTACAATAAATCAAAAAAATTAGCCGGGCATGGTAGCGCGCGCCTGTAATTCCAGCTACTTGGAAGGCTGAGGCAGAAGGATCACCGGAGCCCAGCAGGTCGAGGCTGCAGTGGCCGGGCACTGCACTACAGTCTGGGCAACAGAGTGAGACTCCAACTCAAAAAAAAGAAAAGAAAAGAAAAGAAAGGAAAAAAGAAAATCCCAGTCAGATGCGGTGGCTTACGTCTGTAATCCTAGCACTTTGGGAGGCCAAGACAGAGGATTGCTTGAGCCCAGGAGTTCCAGACCAGCCTAGGCAACATAGCAAGACCTTGTCTCTCCAAAAATTCAAAAATGAACTGGGCTTGGTGGTGCACACCTGTAGTCTCAGCTACTTGGGAGGCTGAGCCAGAAGGATCACTTGAGCCTGGGAGTTTGACTTCAGTCTGGGAAACACAAGGAGACCCTGTCTCTTAAAAAAATATATTTTTTAAGCCGAGCTCGGTGGCTCAGCCTGTAATCCTGTGCCTTTGGGAGGCTGAGGTGGGTGGATTGCCTGAGCCTGCGGGTTCAAGACCCGCCTGGGTGGCGAGACCTCATCTCTACAATAAATCAAAAAATCAGCCGGGTGTGGTGGCGCATACCTGTAGTTCCGGCTACTTGGAAGGCTGAGGCGGAAGGATCGCCGGAGCCCAGCAGGTCAAGGCTGCAGTGGCCGGGAGTGGCCACTGCACTCCAGTCTGGGCGACAGAGTGAGACTCCAACTCAAAATATATATGTACAGCTTTTCCTAAAATATCAGAACAAGACTCCATATCATAACGAGACTCATCCATTTAATGCTTATTTTTCATTTGGCAGGATAATGCTTTAATTAGAAAGTCATAATTAGTAACTGGTACAGGTAATTCACAAAATCTGACCTAAAAAAAATCCTTTTAGCCAGGCTCGGTGGCTCAGTCTGTAATCCCAGCGCTTTGGGAGGCTGAGGTGAGTGGATTGCCTGAGCCCGCGGGTTCGAGACCCGCCCGGGCAACTTGGCGAGACCTCATCTCTACAATAAATCAAAAATCAGCTGGGTGTGGTAGCGTGCGCCTGTATTTCCTGCTACTTGGAAGGCTGAGGCGGGAAGGATCGCTGGAACCCAGCAGGTGGAGGCTGCGGTGGCCGGGAGCGGCCACTGCACTCCAGTCTGGGCGACAGTGAGACTCCAACTCAAAAAAAAAAAAAAAAAAAAAAAAAAAAAAAAATCCTTTTACTCCATCTAGTGGACAATTTTAACAGTAACCCTAACACAACTTTTTCTTCAAATTGTACTGGTGGCCTCATTTATAAAGTTGCCATTCTCTGCTTTAATTCAACCCAGTCATAAAATACTACTCAATGACAATAATGGGTCTCACCCAGTTTTCTCCATGGTCTTTTGAGGTAGTTTGCTGCCCTTATGCTAGGGCTTTCACTTCAAAATCATTGTACAAACTAAATTTATTGTGTTGTTCTTAAATTTTTTAAATTATAGTTTTAAAATTTTGTCTCATGGTCTATCTAATCTCAACAAAGCCAACTCTCCTAACAGGACAATAACTCATAACTCGAAATAATGACTAATGCCTATAAAACTTATTACTGGACTCCAGAGAAAGCTACTGTGAAAAAATTTTCCTTCTGGCCTCTTTATTGCTCAAATGTAATCTGGGTCCCTGACAAAGACCTCCATACCTTCCTCCCTGACATGGGACAGAGAAGATCAGGACAGGTCCGTTCAGGCACCAAGGAACAAATTGGCCTTACTACAAAACGGTTGGTCAGTAAGGCTTTCAGAGAAAATACCTTTTTTTTTTTTTTGAGTTGGAGTCTCACTCTGTCACCCAGGCTGGAATGCAGTGGCATGCTCACATGCACCCCAGTGTCGATCTGCTGGGCTCAGGCAATCCTTCTGCCTTAGCCTTCCAAGTAGCCAGAACTACAGGTGTGCGCTACCACGCCCAGCTAATTTTTAAATTTATTGTAGAGATGAGGTCTTGCCAAGTTGCCTAGGCTGTTCTCGAACTGTGGGCTCAGGCAACCCGCCACATCTCTGCCTCCCAAAGTGCTGGGATTACAGGCTTGAGCCACCGTGCCCGGCCCAGAGAAAGATCTTGATCAAAGTAGAGAAATGTGAAGGTTAATCACACAAATTGGGTAGTTCTTGTTGTACCCAATCAAAACAGAGCTGAGAGGCTCAGGGATGGGAAGCCCCAGAAGTTCTCACTTAGTAAACTTTGCTCCAAGTATGTAATTCTCTGCAAGCCTGGCTGCTGAACTGGCCTGCTGTAACCTGGAACCTGTTTATCTAATGGCTGCTGAAACAACCAGCTGCCACTCTAATACTAGTTGTACCCATGCCATCATTCACCAATCAGAGCTTCCTAGTTCCCCAACACTTTACTAGGGCCAGTGAAATTTCTCAAGCAGCAATACATCTCATTTCTCCTCTTTATGAAACCTTCAGCCTTTTCTTTGTTTTTCGGATGTCAAAGATCATTCAGTCTATGTACAGGCCACAAATTTTTTCTTCCCAAATAAAAACATTGGCCAGGTGCAGTGGCTCATGCCAATAATCCCAGCACTTTGGGAGCCTGCGGCAGGCATATTACTTCAACTGAGGAGTTCAAAACCAGCCTTCCAAGTGGCCAGAACTACAGGTGCACGCTACCACGCCCAGCTAATTTTTTGTTTTTTGTTTTTTTTT
>NW_006999509.1:232624-234303 GCF_000164805.1 Carlito syrichta | reverse complement strand
AGGCGCGGGATTACAGGCTGAGCCACCGAGCCCGGCTTAATTTTTTAATTTATTATAGAGGTGAGGTCTCGCCAAGTTGCCTAGGCTGTTCTCGAATCCGTGGGCGATCCTTCCACTTCAGCATCCCAAGTAGCTAGGACTACAGGTGCGTGCCACTACACCTTGTAATGAGAGCCCATTAATTTGTCTCACTTATGGAGTGACAGGGAGTAAAAGAAGCAGAAATTGATATTGAACTTCATCTCAGTAGAGGACGGAGAACAATGCCAGCTCCTGTCAGGTCGCGGGACCAATCAGTCACATGGCACAGATGGGGGAAATGGGCTCCACCTTTCTGTGAACAACCTGATACTCTGTGTTCAAAGCACAAGAGTTCCACATAAGAGAAGCAATTAGGAACGGGAATTCACTAAGACTCA
This sequence comes from Carlito syrichta, assembly GCF_000164805.1. Taxonomy (NCBI): domain Eukaryota; kingdom Metazoa; phylum Chordata; class Mammalia; order Primates; family Tarsiidae; genus Carlito; species Carlito syrichta. The sequence continues at coordinate 233,884 of NW_006999509.1, read as the reverse complement.
GGATGAAAATCAAAACAGTGTTTTAAAGCTGCTAAGAAGGTCAAAAATTAATATGAAATCACTACAATGTAAAATTTGTTCAACGGCTTATGAAAAATCAAACTATCAATTATAGTAATTTTAAAACTGCATTGTAGAACAGTACTTCTCAGATTTTGTGGTGAGTGAAATCACCTAAGAGCTAAGACAGGCCCGGGTGCAGTAGCTCACACCTGTAATCCCAGCACTTTGGGATTTGGGAGGCCAAGACAGGAGGATTGCTTGAGCCCAGGAATTAGAGACCAGCCTAGGCAACAGAGTGAGAACATGTCTATAAAAAAAATTCTCTCCAAAAAGTTAACCAGGTGTGATGGTGCATGCCTGTAGTCCAAGCTACTTCAGAGGCTGAGGCAGAAGGATTGCCTGAGCCCAAGAGGTTGAGGCGGCAGTGAGCCATGATGGTGCCACTGTACTCCAGCCTGGGCAATAGAGTGAGACTCTGACTCAAAAAAAAAAAAAAAAAAAAAAGGCAGACTAGAGCCTGGATCTGTATTTTCCAAACTCTCCACATGATTCTGACGCCCTCAACATTTGAGACCATGTCCAAAGCTACAGGAAGATTTCCAAGGAGAAAAGCGACCCGTTGCCACGAGAAAAATCATGTTGGTTATGAATAATAATGTTTCATGTTCTATGAACATACTCAATGTACACAGAGAAGCATGCGTAGAAAGAGGAACCCCTGTCACACAACAGCACCACTTGCCCCTGAAGGAAAGAGATATTCTGGTTAATTTACAACATCCTTCAGTTCATTCCAACCCGTGATTAGACAGCGACTTCCTATGGCAAGGCCTGGCTCACAGGTCCCACGGGATGGCACAGCCTCGCTACTCAGAGTGGTTCAAGTCCCTAGGAGCATGTAGAAAAGGCAACATCTGGGCCCCCATCCAGCACACAGACCACTTTGAGGAAGAGAGCCCTCTTTGGCAGGACCTTGGGGTCCATGGCAGCCCACACCAAAGGACAAGCAGGGGAAGGGCAGGACTACATGGCAGAGAAGCCCTCTTTCTGGAGCAGCAGACCGACAGCTTGTCACCACAAGATCACCTAGAATGAAGGTGGTATGGGCCTGGTGAGATTGGTAGGGCCCTGGATCCAACCCTACCCGAAACTGTTGCCCTGGTACGTTTCATTTATGTGCACTATTTTTATTTTTATTTATTTATTTTTTTTGAATTGGAGTCTCACTCCGTCGCCCAGACTGGAGTGCAGTGGCTG
>NW_006999509.1:227326-232604 GCF_000164805.1 Carlito syrichta | reverse complement strand
CAGTTTTGATTTATTGTAGAGATGAGGTCTCGCCAAGTTGCCCGGGTGGGTCTCGAACCTGTGGGCTCAGGCGATCCACTCACCTCAGCCTCCCAAGGCGCGGGATTACAGGCTGAGCCACCGAGCCCGGCTTGTGCACTATTTTTAAATGTTTTATTTTTCATTATTTTAGAGAGGGGGTCTTGCCCTGTCACCCAAGCTAGAGTGCAATGGCAACATCAAAGGTCACTGCAGCCTCAAACTCCTGAGTTCAAGTGATCCTCTTGCCTCAGTCTCCAGGTTAGCTAGGACTACAGATACCTGCCACCACATCTGGTTGATTTTCTAATTTTTTATACAGGCGTGGTCTCACTATGTTGCTGACCTCAGACTTCTGGCCTGAAGTGACCTTCCTGACTCAGCTTCCCAAAGTGTTGGGATTACAGGGTGAGCCACCACGCCTGGTCTCTAAGCACTGTTAAAGTACCCTACTGTGCTTTCTTTCTTTTAAGACCATTTAAAGTTGAAATGTCTAGCACAGGTACCCGAAAGATTATAAGCAAAATGAAATCTTCCTAGGACTGGGGTGATTGCATCAGGCAGATCCCACAAAGTGATTAGAAATGTAGTGTGAGTCTCCTAGAGCCACAGAGACGGCCATGTCCCGTGTTCTTACCTCCCTGGCACTGAGGTCTGGAGTCAGGGTCAGTACCTGGTGGGCTGGGGCATCAGACTGCAGAGACTTGAGCAAGTTCCTCGGCCTCCCTGCCTCAGTTTCCCTCTTTTGAGAAATACCATTGATAAATATAACTCCTGCATGGGGTGTGGGTGAGAGAAGAGGGAGGCTGGGCACAGGGCCAGGACATACACCTTGCTCACACAGGGATCCAGCTGTGATGGTGACGGGGGAGGGGGGGGAAGGGGGTGGCTGCAGCACCATCCACACTCCTCCTGATCCAGGGAACACAATCTCAAAGAGTCACACCTGAGCGTGGGTCAGTGCGAGGAAGAGCATCTTGAGTCTCTGAGCGTGGCCAAGGGAGATGAGATTTCCAGGAATAGGAGCTGAGGGAGCCTCGGGGCTCATTAGGAGTGAAGGTGCCCAAAGGGAGGGTCCTGGGTAGTGACCTCTCAAGGGTAGACCCTATCTGTCCCCAGCATCACTAAGCCCAAGCACCTGTGGGCGAGGTTGCCCCCATATTAGAAATGTACAGTGTGAGTCTCCTAGAGCCACAGAGACGGCCATGTCCCGTGTTCTTGCCCCTCCCAGCTGAATTCACTGAGGCCTGCAGGGGCGCCCCCTCCTCCCATCCACCTCCCCCTCCCCCCGGGCTCAATCATGGAGCAGAAGCAAGACAAAGAGTCCTGGCCAGGCTCAGGGATGCCCAGGGGCTGACCCAGGCTTCGTAGCCACACCTTAGTGGGCCTTGCTTTCCTGTTCTACCTGGATATACTGGGGTTCCCCGCTGGGGAGTCCTCTCCTCTCAACTTAAAGCAGTCCTGGACCTCGACCCCCTGGAGGCTCCCAGGAAACCCAGAGCATGGCGACTGGAGCCCTCGCCCTGCTCAGGGGCCCCAGAAGGCCTCTTGAACAGCTGCCGGGCCTAGGACATCCTGTGGCACCTTCTCCCCTGCCTCTCTCTGACCTTCCTCTGCCATCCCAGCGGGTCTGTCTGTCCCTTTTCCCTCAAGAAAACCTCTGTGAGTCTCAAGGGAAGGGGCCCTCGGGCCCTACTCTGTCCTCTCCCTGCTCTGGGCCCTGAGCCCAGCAAGGGTGTGTGGGACGCTGGGAGTGTCAGAACTCTGGGTACCATCTGGTGCTGGGCTCGCTGAAGCCCAGGATGGAGGGGTAGGGGCTGCCTGGATTGGAGGGCTGTTCGCCCTGGGTTAGAAACAAACTCTTTAATCCCTTGGTTCCTCTGCTGGCGGTGGGCGCCTAGGTAGGGGTTGTTGGTTTTTGTTGTTGCCGTTTGTGTTGGAGTCTCACTCTGTTGCCCAGACTGGAGTGCAGTGGCCACTCCTGGCCACCGCAGTCTCGACCCGCTGGGCTCTGGTGATTCTTCCGCCTCAGCCTTCCAAATAGCTGGAGCGACAGGCGTGCGCTACCACGCCCAACTAATTTTTGATTTATTGTGGAGATGAGGTCTCCCCAAGTTGCCCAGGCGGGTCTCGAACCTACGGGCTCAGGCAATCCACTCGCCTCGGCCTCCCAAAGCACTGGGATTACAAGCTGAGCCACCAAGCCCGGTGGGGTTGTTGATTTTAACAAGTCTCCAGGTGAGTTGTGCTGACTTCCTGATCCCACCCCCCACAATGGCACCTGTGCTCTTGCTGGGGTAACTCTGCCTGGCATTGGGAGACCCTCTTGCAAGCACCCCCTACCTCCAGGGATCTCCTAGGTCCTCTCCTCCAGCCCACGTGAGAATCACCCAGGCTGTTCTGGAAGCAAGATGCCCTGACTGCCCTCACCTGAGCCAATCGAATCAGGGCCTCCTTGGTGAACAGAAGAAACTCACCAATGAGCCTCATATGCGTGTGCTGGGGTCAGGAGTGTGGGCGACTATTTCCTGACACCGTTAATTTCTTCCTCAAGGACAAGGGTGTTTCACGGTCTCCCCCCGACACACAGTGCCTGGACTCCTGTGGGGTCACTTCCCAGAGCCTGCCTCAGGGCAGGTGACTGGGACATTTCAGGGTCCACTGGGCATTCAGGGGTACAGCTTTGATGTCAAGGATGACGTCCCTGGACACAGGGTGTCTTTGTTCTCTGGGAATGTGGCTGAGGGCTCAGTGTCTGCAGATCTGGGTCCCCAGCCCTGCCTCCTTGGCCTTCCAGCTGGGGCTGGAGCACCAGGTGAATCTTCTCCATCGCTGGGTTTTGCGGGCGGTGTGCGGCCTAGTCTCTGGTGCACTCTGGAACCTGGATCCCGCCGCTGTGGTCTTCTGGGACTGCTGCCCCCTCCTCTCTGGTCCTGCTGGGTTCCTGTCCAGGGAACCTACAAGGCTACAGCTCCTCGGCCTGTCCCGCCTATGCATCCCCTCCCTCCCTGACGCTCTGCTTCTTCCCTGGGTCAAGTCACTCGACAGGACAGTCCTAGGACTCGGTCTCTCCTGGGGACCCTGAAGCACAGGAGAGATGTCTGATGCGTCAGAGAGAGAAGTCACCTGCCCCAGGAGCCCACCCCAGCTGGGTTCCCCCAAGGGGGTGCCGCTGCCAGTCTTGGTGAAGGGATGGCAGGGAACAACCTTGGACACAGATGTGACTAGGGCTCAGGTCATCCAGAGAGGGACAGTGGCTGTGAGGGGGTGTCTAGTCCCTGGTTCTGCAGGACCACCATAAAGGACAGAGACTCCCCCGGGGGCTGTGAAAGTAGCAGAGTCCTTGGGGTCTCTGGGGCTGGCTGGAGCCCGGGAGGGTCTTCCTCTCCCTCTCTTCCCATTTCCTGGGTCCTCCAAGCCTCCCACCCTTTCCTAATGGCTGTGACCTTAAGCAAACATCTGCTTCTCTCTGACCCTCAGTTTCCCCATCTGACACGGCAGGTGAACTGGCTGGGGCGGGGGCTCCAGGAACCCCCATCCTTGGGCACTATCCAGGATAAGCCTCCCTCATCCTGACCTGCTTGTGTCCAGTGCACTGGTCACTCCTTTCTGCTCTGTGACCGTCCACAAGGCCTTCTGGTCTACAGGGTTGGACAGCTCCACGGCAGTGATCATCATCTGCGGGGAGGCCTTGGGGGATTCTGGGCCTCTGTCCGCCCCCCACCATCTGATGGGCCCCAGGCCTTCTTGGAAGTGCTGACCGCTTACTCCAGCCACAACCTGTCTAGGATTTCCTACTCAGTCCAGTGCCTTATGACAGCATTGTAGTCCCACGTCCCTGCCCATGGGGCCGCCCAGCCTCCCCACCCCTGTGCCCTGTAGAAGATCCCTCCCCCCCTTCCTGTCCCTGTAGGGTTCTCTCCCCTCCCTTCTTCCCTCAGACACTAAGCACTTAGAGCAAAGCCTTGTCATAGGGTTTACTGGTCAGCACTTCAACTTGTAGCAATTCTGTTCCACGTCCCTTCCCATGGGGCTGTTCAGCTCCCCCACCCCATGCCCTTTAGAAGATTCCCCTTCCCTCCCCTCCCCTCCCTTCCCTGCAGGGCTCTGTTCCGTCCCTTCCACATCACTAGCACTATCATCTGATGATGCCTCTATGCCCTCTCTTCCATCTACCTCTTGGAGGCACCAGGCCCTGCCTCCAGTGCTTCTGGATCCTTTCAGGTGAGTCATCAGTGGGGCAGTTGAGGGGCAGGGAAGGGGCACCCTTGGGGCATGTGTGAGGCTCTCCCACCTCATCCCTGAGCTCAGGGTCTGGGACAGCTCCTACACCCAAGGACCCAACCCAACCTGCCATCCTGGTCCCACGTTTCCTACTGGGCAGAGGGCAGGCCCACGGCCCCGCCACCAGCCTGAAGACTTAGGGTGGCCCTTGCTGAATCTCTATGCACAGAACTGGGGGCTGTGTGCCCAGGCCTGGGCCTGTCTGCCAGGGATGATGAGAAGGGGCCAGGCCCTACAGGGGGATGGGGGGAAACAGTGGTGCTATTGGGTGTAGGTTGAAGTAACCCCAGTCCTGGGGCCCAGCCACCATGGGCAGACCAGAGCAGGTGCTCCCGTGTGTACTTGGCAAGGAGCATGTGGACCACCCTGGTGGAGTGTGCGGCAGGAGGGAGGGGTGTGGGCTCCAGTCTGGGTATCTCTTTATCTCCTGAAGGGGCTGGGCACAGGGGTGGGACTTGGGCCAAGGCAGGTCAGAGTTTGCTTGCCCCCAAGGCCTCCTGACCACAGATAGGGACATGGAGGCTCAGAGCCCTGATGTCTTACTCAGGGGTCATATCCTGGGGTATCTCTGAGTCCTGAACCCCTCCCACCCATGGGCTCAGTACCTGTCTGGGTTTCCTGTAGCCTCGGGAGGCTCAGAAGGATCAGGGTGGTTCGGGGATCATTGCTCAACCAGGCTCAAGCCCCCCCGCCCCTGCCAACTGGTCTGCATCCTGGAAGCCGAGCCCACACGTCCAGTGTAGCAGCAGCAGGCACTGAGACCTAGATGACTCAGAACAGTGGCCTCCCCTCCCATCCTGGGGAAGGATTGCATGAGACCCGACTTCTGTCTGGGCTTGGGGTGTTTGGAGGCTCCTGGTCTGGGGACCTTGTGCCTGTCTCTGTCGTAAGAGTGTCCCAACTGGGCTCGGTGGCTCAGCCTGTAATCCCGCACCTTTGGGAGGCTAAGGTGAGTGGATTGCCTGAGCCCGCGGGT
>NW_006999509.1:219572-227188 GCF_000164805.1 Carlito syrichta | reverse complement strand
ACTCCAGTCTGGGTGACAGAGTGAGACTCCAACTCAAAAAAAAAAAAAGTCCCTCCTGGTCACCCTCCCCCTTGGATGATGTCTCCACCCTCCCTCTACGCCTGGGGTCCTGCCCTAGTTCACTCCTTCCCTGCCCCCTCCCCTGCCCGGGCCAGAGTGGTCCGGACACCAGAGCTGACCAGGTCTTGTTGGTTCCAGGTCCTGCTGAGGGTTTGTTCCTTCTGGACTCCTTCCCAGCATCCTGTCTGTCCTTTGTCCCCCTCAGGCCTCACTGTGAGAGCCACCTCCTCCAGGAAGTCCTCACCTTTGTGACTCCCTCTGTCCCAAACTGTCCAGTGCTGTCAGAGCCAGCTGGTCCTTTCCCACATTTCTTTGGTTCCATCCATTCTGTTCTCCTGATGGGTCTGTTGTGAGCCTCTCTTCTGTGGCTGTGGCTCCCTCGTGTCCAGGGCTCTGTCCCTGCAGCTCTGAATGCTCCTGTGTCCGTGATGGTCCTGATCATCCCTTCAGTGGCTGCACCTTCATGAAGGGGGTCCTGCCCTCCCTGCTGTCCTCCCCACAGCTGCCTCTGAGTTCCCAACTCTTTTGTATGTGGTGGGATGACCCATGGCCCGGCCTGGTCTGCTCTTGTGGGGGGACATTTAAGGGCCAGAACACGTACGTTACGTCTGACCCTCAGGACCAGGGGTCCCTGCAATCAGGGGGCTTCAGTACTGAGTTGTGGGCCACCCAATTCCCAGTACTTCCTCCTTTTCTTTTTGTTATTATTACATAGTATTTGTGCATATTTATGGGGATATTCATGGCATTGTTACATGCATACAATGTGTAATGATCAAATCAGGGTGTCTAGGACATCTGTCATCCTGGAACATCCTTGTGTTTGGAACAATTCAAATCGTCTCTTCTAGCTATTTTGAAATATACATTGTTTAAACTCAGGACACCCTACTCTGCGATGGAGCTTTGGAACTTAGTCATTTTATCTGTGTGTTTATCCCCATTAACCATGCTTCCCCTCCCCCTGGCCTCTGGTAATCATCAGTCTACTCTCTACCTCTGAGATCTATGAGTGAGAACGTGTGATGTTTGTCTTTCTGTGTCTGGCCTATTCCACTTCACATAACGACCTGCATGTTGTTGCAAATGACAGGCTTTCACTCTTTTCATGGCTGAATAGTATCTGGTTGCGTAATATACCACATTTTCTCACTGATGGACAGGTTGGCTGATTCCCTGTCTTGGTGATCATGAATGGTGCTGTGTCAGAGATGGTTCAGGAGCCCCTCTGATGACTGACTTCCTTTCTTCTGGTTGTGGGATTGCTAGATCCCATGTGGTTCTATTTGTAGTTTTTTTTTTTCTCTCAGTACTCTCTGAGCCCTCCTGAGCCCAGGGGGCCCCTCTCAGTGGGCTGGGAAGAGCCCTGGTTGGGGGGTGGGCAGACTGGATGCCAGAGGCCTTACACTCTCTCTCAACTGAGTCAGGAGGGAGCCTGACTGCTGCAGCCAGGGCCGTTGAGAGACTGCCATGGCCAGGTGAGTTGTGAGGGGCAGGAGGGGCTTTCTCTCCAGAGGAGCCCGAAACTGCATCTGACCCAGGTCTGCTCCCGAGCTGTGCTCTCAGGATGACAAGGGAATATGTCACTAGGCACCTAGGCACCCCCAGCAACACCACCCCACAGCCTTTCACCCACTGACCCTGGTGAGACTGAACACCCTCCCTCACAAGGGAGGCTTCGGGACTGGAGCAGAGTGGTTCCTGGTGGAGCCCAGGCCTGCTGGTGAGTGTGGAGGCCTAGGTGTGGGTGGGACAGAGCCATCGTCTCCCAGGTGACAGGGAAGTAGGTCCAGGTGGTGATTGGAGGGTTGTCCCAGCCTCAGGTGCCCAGATAATTCCACAATACTCTTTATCTTTGAGGCTTTAGACTAACACTTAGCTAGCTTATTTTAAGAACATTCTTTAGAGGCTGAGTATGGTGGCTCATGCCTGTAATTCCAGCACTTTGGGAGGCCAAGGTGGGAGGATTGCTTGAGCCCAGGAGTTTGAGACTAACCTGGGCAAGCATAGCAAGACCTCATTTCTAACCCCCCAAATTAAAATTATATATGCGTGTGCGTGCGTGTATATTATGTATATATAGCTGGGCATGGTGGCATGCTCCTGTAGTTCCAGTTACTTGGGAGGCTGAGGCAGAAGGATTGCCTGAGTCCAGGAGATAGAAGCTGTGGAGAGCCACTGCCCTCCAACTTGGGTAAGAGAGTGAGACCCCAACTCAAAAACAACAACAAAAAAACAAAAATAAAAACCTTTAGATACCTGGACAACTTAAGACTAGAAAATCTAGAGATCACCATCTACTAAGTAGGACCCTCCTGTCTCTTCAAAATATCACTGAGCGGCTGTGGTTTCACAGGATGTTCAGTATATTGTCGTACAATCTTTTGTTGTTGTTTTGAGTCAGAGTCTCACTCTGTCACCCAGGCTGAAGTGCAGCTCATGGCCACTGCTGGGCTCAGGAAATCTTTCAACCTCAGCTTTCCAAGGATTTGGAACTACAGGCATGTGCCACCACGTTCAGCTAATTTTTCAGAGTTTTTGTAGAGATGCAGTCTCACCAAGTTGCTCAGGCTGGTTTCGAACCCCAGCAAGACCAAGGTTGATTTGAGTCACTTCCCCTTAGAACCGTTTCCAGCTCCAAGTTCCCCCAGATGGTCCTACTGGGTTTTTATTCAGGCCCATCCTTGAAGATTATCCTCTTGATTTTTTTGAAACGTGCACTTGTTATATCTCACATAAATATCTACATATTTCATTTGTTTCATTTTTTCAAAAATAAATGATTATACTAGGCCAGGCATGATGGCTCATGCCTGTAATCCCAGCAGTTTGGGAGGTGGAGGCGAGAGGATTGCCTGAGCCCACATGTTCAAGGCCAGCCCGGGGAACTTGGTGAGACCTCATCTCTACAATAAATCAAAAAATTATCTGGGCGTGGTGGCACATGCCTGCGGTTCCAGCTACTCGGAAGGCTGAGGCAGAAGGATTGCCTGAGCCCAGCAGGTCAAGGCTGCAATGGCTGTGAGTATGCCACTGCACTCCAGACTGGGCAACAGAGTGAGACTCCAACTCAGAAACAAACAAACAAACAAAAAAAATTAACCAAGTTGTCTCAATGTCAATGGGTTTGTCTGAGACAAAGTCTTATGAGTTTTTTAGAACAAAATGTTGCATTAGATGACAGCACATAGCCAGTTTTTATTTTGTGATGTTACTATGACAGGTCTTTGAGTTTCTTAGAACACGATGATATTTGTTCTTTGGTACATTCTTGAATCCTCCTAAAACTCACTTTTGAAAAAGTCAAGTTTGTAGTTGTCTGGGTGTTACCATCTAGAGTACAAAGAACCACTTGTGACCTCTCACGCTTGGTACTTGACCTCGACTCTCTTGTCGTTACTGCTCCGGTCTTGTCCGTCCCACATGGAAGGCAAAAAGAGATATGGGAACACTGGGATGTCCCAGGCGGCCGCCGGGTTACAGCAAAGGTTTATTCCCTCGCCATAGGAAACAAAGACTGCTTTGTATCTCTATTTTATTTTTTTTTAGGAGACAGGGTCTTGGTGGGTAGCCTGGTCTGGAGTGCAGTGATGCAATCTTGGCTCACTGCAGCCTCCACCTGCCCCAGTGACCTTCCTGAGTAGCTGGGACTGCAGGTGAACACCATCTTGCTTGGCTGATTTTTAGATTTATTTTATTTTATTACTAATTTTCTGAGTCAGACTCATTATCTCAGGGACTACACAGGCACATGCCACCACAACAGCTTTTTTTTTTTTTTTTTTTTTTTTGTAGAGACAAGGTCTCACTATGTTTGTGCAGCAGGCTGGTCTCAAACTCTTGGGCTCAAGTGATCATCCTGCCTCAGCCTCCCAAAGTGCTGGGATTGCAGGCATGAGCCACTGCGCCCAGACCCAAGGCTGCTTTTAAGTAACTGGATCTGCTTTGCATTCTCCAGATTTTAATGAGGTTTGTGCTTTTAGGAACTGCCCCAATGATCAAGATGGCAACAACAGAATCTGGCAAATCCAGAGTTCCACATTCCTTGGTGAGTATGTATATTCAAACAGAACATCCATGTGAATGTCTACTTGCTGTGTACTTGTCAGTAGAAGCCTAGTCATGTTGCTGTTCAAAGGCAAGCCTAGTGGCAATTAACAAAATGACTGACATCTTAAAGCAGTTTCTACCCTTAAAATGCCTGATGGTCGGGTGCAATGGCTCATATCTGTAATCCCAGCACTTTGGAAGGTCAAGGAGGAAGGATTGCTTGAGCCCAGGAATTTGAGAGCAGCTTAGGCAACACAGCAAGACCTCATCTCTATAAAAACCACTAAAAAAAAATTAGGTGTGTGCATGGTGGCACACACCTGTAGTCCCAGCTACTTGGAAGGCTGAGGTTGAAGGATTGCCTAAGCCTAGGAGGTTGAGGCTGTGGTGAGCTGTGATTGTACTACTGCACTGCAGCTTGTCTCTGTCCATTCTGATGTGTGGGTTGTGTTAACAATTAATGACTCTGGTAATTGTCATCAACAGGTGGTTTCTGCTTTTTCTTTGACCTTGACCCTTGCCATAAAGATGGATACTTCAAGTTACAGATCAAAAGTGGACTCTTTTATCAAGGAAATATGCACAGAGCCTCCAATGCCCGTGCTAGTAGTCCCCTGGGTCCCTGAGCCTGTGGGGAGTGGACTTCAGGATACAGTTGCCTGAGATCCTCTGTCCTTATCACCATAACCGGCACAGTGGATGGAGCCACACCCTCCTGAATTTGTAGCCAGAAGTATTCCTGGACTGCTAAACCCAAGAAAAACAACCAGCTCAGGCTAAGTGGACCAAACACACTGATCCAATTGTGTTCAATATTCTATGTGTTGTGAGCATGCGATTGGTCTTAATCTTGAATTCCTGGTTTAACAGGTTCTACTTGTAGAAATTGGATAAGACATTTCAAAAATAGTTTCGTGTTCCAACTCTTCAGAATTCAGAAAAACTGGACCAAACCTCAAAGACTGTAACATAGATCCCAAGCTAATAAGCAGCCTAAACGTTAAGGGTGATTCTGTAGAAAATTACTAAATTTGCCTTGGCAGCCAGGCTCGGTGGCTCAGCCTGTAATCCCGTGCCTTTGGGAGGCTGAGGTGAGTGGACTGCCTGAGCCCGCGGGTTCAAGACCCGCCTGGGCAGCGAGACCTCACCTCTACAATAAATCAAAAAATCAGCCGGGTGTGGTAGCGCATGCCTGTAATTCCGACTACTGGGAAGGCTGAGGCAGAAGGATCGCCGGAGCCCAGCAGGCGAGGCTGCGGTGGCCGGGGGCGGCCACTGCACTCCAGTCTGGGCGACCGAGTGAAACTCCAAGTCAAAAAAAAAAAAAATTTGCCTTGGCAAAGTTACTCAGAACCACAAGCACTGGTGATTTGCTACCACACTGCCTCTACGAAATCTAACTAATTATGCCATGAGCAGTATACAGCTTTCCTTTTTCCTTTAAGAACAGAGTTGTGGCCAGGCTCAGTGGCTCAGCCTGTAATCCTGTGCCTTTGGGAGGCTGAGGTGAGCGGATTGCCTGAGCCCGCGGGTTCGAGACCCTCCTGGGCAGCGAGAACTCATCTCGACAATAAATCAAAAAATTAGCCGGGTGTGGTAGCACACGCCTGTAGTTCCGGCTACTTGGAAGGCTGAGGCGGAAGGATCACCGGAGCCCAGCAGGTCGAGGCTGTGGTGGCTGGGAGCGGCCACTGCACTCCAGTCTGGGTGACAGAGTGAGACTCCAACTCAAAAAACAAACAAACAAAAAACTTGAGTTGCCTGATTCTGACTTGTAACCATCAGAGATGCCTCCTTCAGTGAGGCCCAACAAGTCCACCAGGAAGGGACAAGGACTGTGTCGTGTGTGGAGAGGCAGCCTCAAGGATCTTGGACCCTAAGGTGCTCTGCTCTGACCTCTGGGACCCCAGCCTGAAGGATGTGGGTACCCCAGAAAGGAGGGGCCCCTGAGGTTTGGAGACAAGTGCCACAGGTGGAACCTAGGTAAGGCAAACCAGCTTCTCCTATGTTCTGATCCCTGATGAGGGAGCCTATTGCACCCAGGTCACAACTCTGGGTGCTTTACCATGCCTGACACTTAATTGATGCTGCAATCTCAGTGCCCTTGTCCATAACATGCTACAGACTCCTCCAAAATTTAATCATGACCTTTTCTCTCCTACTTGCTCACTCTGTTGGGCGAGAGGGTACTGCTGCAGACAATTGTAAACAAAGTCATCTAAGAAGGTGTTTGTTTGTTTTAGCTGGAGTCTCACTCTGTTACCCAGGCTGGAGTCAAGTGACACAATCATGGCTCACTGCAGCTTCAACTTCTTGGACTCAGTGATCCTTCCACCTCAGCCTCTTGTGTAGCTGGGTCTACAGGTGCATGCCATCACACCTGGCTAATTTTTTAATTTTTGTTACAGACGAGGTCTCACTATGTTGCCAAGACTGGTCTTGAACTCCTGGGCTCAAGTAATCTTACTTCAGCTTCCCAAAGTGCTAGGATTACAGGTGTGAGCCAGGGTGCCTGGCCTAGATTTCCCATTCTTGAAGAACAGATGTTTCGAGATAGGCAGACCCAACCCAGTGCCCAGCCTAGTAAAGGAAAAAGGTGAGCTTTTATTCTCACTGAAGATTTGTCTGCCAAAAAAAGATAAAAAGTTTTTTCTTCCCTTTGAACGCTTACAGTGTTTCCCAGTTTCTGCAGGGAGCTCTACCACTACCACTGTGTGAAATAATAGTACCAGTAGTGCTGTCTTTTTCTTTTCTTTTTTTTTTAGTGCTATCTCTCTCTGTTGTTCTACCTAGCTGTCTGTAGCATTTGTTGTTCAGGCTACACTTGGAGGGGTATCTCTAAGGGCAAAAGGAACTGCAAAGAAATTATAAAGGTCTTCTAAGAGTTTCATTAATAATTCTTGAGACAATTTTGAAACTAATGGAGATAAGTGAATACAAATATCAGGAATTGACATTAGTACATAAGGTGATACAGTTACAAAAGAGAAGTTTAAAATGTTACATTTGAGTTATAAGTGGCAGAATAAACCAACACTATTGCATATACTGAAACTGTATTTTGTGACTCTGTCCATTGGCCTAGAAGCAACACTTCTCCAGCAGTGGTGAGCACAGCTCCCTCCAGAAACTGTTTTGTGCCTGTGTGTGTTTTGTGGTTGTTATTGTTGGAGTCTTACTCTGTTGTCCAGGCTATCGCAGCCTTGACCTACTGGGCTCAAGAGATCCTTCCATCTCAGCCTTCCAAAGCAGCTAGAATTACAGGCACGCGCCACCATGCCCAGCTAATTTTTTTTTTTTTTTTTTTGAGTTGGAGTCTCACTCTGTTGCCCAGACTGGAGTGCAGTGGCCGCTCCCGGCCACTGCAGCCTCGACCTGCTGGGTTCCAGCGATCCTTCCGCCTCAGTCTTCCAAGTAGCTGGAACTACAGACCCGCGCTACCACGCCAGGCCAGTTTTTGATTTATTGTAGAGATGAGGTCTCGCCAAGTGCCTAGGCGGGTCTCG
>NW_006999509.1:216272-219224 GCF_000164805.1 Carlito syrichta | reverse complement strand
TCAGCCTTGCAAGTAGCCGGAATTACAGGCATGCACTACCACGCCCAGCTGATTTTGTGAGTTATTGTAGAGATGAGGTCTCACTGCCCAGGCGGGTCTCGAACCCGCGGGCTCAGGCGATCCACTCACCTCAGCCTCCCAAAGGCGCGGGATTACAGGCTGAGCCACCGAGCCAGGCTCTGATTTTTTTTTGTACCAGACGCCAAGGAAGTGGCCGAAGACTCAGGAGGGCAGGTGGAAGGGAATCAGAATTCAACCTCAAGATGCTAACTGTAACCCCTGACCCTAAATGGATCACTAGGATATGGATCCTGGAAAAGACAGCCTCTCAACAGACAGCTGGAGCTCATTAACACACGTGAAATAATAAAGTCTAGTCTGTGGAGACGCTAAGGAGAAGTTGAATCTAGAAAGAGATGATAGGATAAGACCCTACAGGATAAGACACTGACCACAACCTCCACAGCCACTGAGGGAAGACTTATTAAGACTGGAGCAAGCCAGGCTCGGTGGCTCAGCCTGTAATCCTGCGCCTTTGGGAGGCTGAGGTGAGTGGATTGCCTGAGCCCGCGGGTTCGAGACCCGCCTGGGCAGTGAGACCTCATTTTTACAATAAATCAAAAAATTAGCCACGCGTGGTAGCGCGCACCTGTAGTTCCAGTTACTTGGAGGGTGTTTTTTGTTTGTTTGTTTGACTCATTTAGTGCCTGAAGTAGGTAGACATTTTGAACCACAACCCCCTCTGGGGGAGTGTTGGTTTCCTTCCTTGGCTTCTGGGGCTTGGGTGAGGGGTCTGGGGTCCCATGGGAGGGCTCTGCCAACTGCTAAATGGATGAATGCGTCCACCCCAATGACACACTCAAGTACAGGGAAGTGACCACCAGTGGGACCGTCCTGAGAGGGACGAGAACTAGGACCCCAGTGATCAGGCCCGGTTACAAATGGAGGGCTGTGCCGGGCTTGGTAGCTCAGCCTGTAATCCTGCGCCTTTTGGGAGGCTGAGGTGAGTGGATTGCCTGAGCCCGCTGGTTCAAGACCCGCCTGGGCAGCGAGACCTCATCTCTATAATAAAATTAAAAAATTAGCCAGGCATGGTAGCGCGCGCCTGTAATTCCGGCTACTCGTAAGGCTGAGGTGGAAGGATCGCCGGAGTCCAGCAGGTCAAGGCTGCAGTGGCTGGGAGCGGCCACTGCACTCCAGTCTGGGTGACAGAGTGAGACTCCAACTAAAAAAAAACAAAAAACAAAAACAAAATAAATGGAGGGCTGTGATGGCACTGCAGGGTCCCTGGTAGAAGCACCAGTGCAAACCACAAAATCGGCAGACTTTGGATGGTCCCTACGGAGTCTGGTTGCTAAGTGGGTGGGTGCAGGCCTTTCAGGGAAGGACTGGGGAAGCATCATCATTGTAACATTTGTGGTGACATTGCACTTCCTCACCGGGACTCCTTCCATCCCAGGACACTGCTTCTGTAACCTGGTAGGAAATTGCTCCAGCACCCACATTTTGTTCATTGTGCATTTGAAGCTCCGCCCTAGGAATGAGAGAACCTTGAGGACCATACTAGCTTTGATGTCCCTTATGTGATACACCTACCTGGCCGCCAGGAATAACATCTTCCTCCTGGCCTCTGCCCTTCCAGAATCCCACCACTGACACAAGAAAGCCTTCTTCCATGTCAGCATCGTTCACAGTCGAGCCCTGCCTCAGAGGTCAGCCACTGTAGTGTTTCTTAGAGCCTCCAGGAACCTGTCACCTCAAGAAAAAATCTCCAGAAAAAGGTGTGTCCTCTGCTCTTCCACGGACACAGGGAGATGGACTCTCTGGTCTCACAAAGAATCCATTCCAACATCCCAGCCTCCTGCCCCTGCCTCAGTGCCCTGCCAAGGCAGAGCCTAATCTCTACCTGTCAGCCATTGTGATGTCTAAGCTCCCAGGATCAGGGACAATGGATCACTAGGACTAGGTGCATTTGTCAGAACATGGAACAGGAGAGGTCCCCCTTCAATACTGTCTCCCAGGCCTGGCTTGATGGCTGGCTCAACCCTGTATTCCCAGCACTTTGAGAGGCTGAGGTGGGAGGCTCACTTGAGCCTAGTAGTTTGAGACCAGACTGGGCAACAGAGTGAAACCTTGGATCTACAGAAAATAAAAAATTGAGCCGGGTGTGGTGGCACACATCTGTAGTCCCAACTACTTGGGAGGCTGAGACAAGGATCGCCTGAGCCCAGGAGTCTGCAATGAGCCATGATTCAGACACTGCAATCCAACAGAGTGAGGCTCCAATCCAATCCAGTCAGTCAATCAATCAATCAATCAATCAATCAATCATTTCCCTCTCCAGTCTCTCCACCACCCAAGCAATACCCTCCAGATTCAGCCCAAGCATGTCCCCCAGCTCCTGCGGGACACATGGCCATCTCACACAATCACGGCTGTCAAAGTTCCTTCCCCCCAGAGTAGGGATGGACCTCCCTACCAGGCTCCATGGAGGACCCAACTTTAGTGTAGCCCAGACTGGAGTATAGTGGCATGATCACAGCTCACCGCAGCCTTGACCTCCTGGGCCTCAGCCTCCCGAATAGCTGGGACTACACGCACTTGCCACCACACCCAGATAATTTTTTTTTTAATTTTTGTAGAGAGGAGATCTTGCTATGTTACCCGGGATGGTCTTGAGCTCCTGGGCTAAAGTGATCCTCCGACCTTAACCTCCCAAAGTGCTGGGATTACAGGCATGGGCCACCATGTCTGGCCATGACATCTTTTTGTTGTTGTTGTTGGAGTCTCACTCTGTCGCCCAGACTGGGGTGCAGTGGCCACTCCCGGCCACCACAGCCTCGACCTGCTGGGCTCCGGCGATCCTTCCGCCTCAGCCTTCCAAGTAGCCGGAATTACAGGCGTGCGCTACCACGCCCAGCTAATTTTTTGATTTTATTGTATAGATGAGGT
>NW_006999509.1:215012-216198 GCF_000164805.1 Carlito syrichta | reverse complement strand
GTCTCGAACCCGCGGGCTCGGGCAATCCACTCACCTCAGCCTCCCAAAGGCGCAGGATCACAGGCTGAGCCACCGAGCCCGGCTGCCATGAAATCTTAAAGGAATGACATAGGTGAGTAATGCTAAGATTAGGTTTAAAACACAAGGAGGCTGGGCGCAGTGGCTCAAGCCTGTAATCCCAGCACTTTGAAAGGTCAAGGTGGGGGATTGCCTGAGTCCATGGGTTCGAGAACAGTCTGGGCAACTTGGTGAGACTTCATCTCTACAATTAAAAAAGTCAAAAAATCAAAAAATTAGCCAGGTGTGGTAGTGCGCGCCTGTGGTTCTAGCTCCTTGGAAGGCTGAGGCAGAAGGATGGCCTGAGCTCACAGGTCGACGCTGGGGTGTCCGGGAGCGTGCCACTGCCCTCCAGCCTGGGCAAGGGAGTGAGACTCCACCTCGAACAAACAAACAAACAAAAAACCATGAAAGAAACTGATTAAGAAAACCAATTTTTCAACTCTGTGAGGCGATGGGTGTGCAAATTAACTTGTTAGTGGTAATCGTTTCACGGTGAGTGCATCCATCTCATCATCAAGTTGCACACCTTAAATACATACAATTTCTGTTTGTCAATGACACGGAAATAAACTGGAACAACTGATTTTTTTTTTTTTTTTTTTTTGAGTTGGAGTCTCACTCTGTCGTCCAGACTGGAGTGCAGTGGCCGCTCCCGGCCACCAGCCTCGACCTGCTGGGCTCCGGCGATCCTTCTGACTCAGCCTTCCGAGTAGCCGGAATTACAGGCGCGCGCCACCACGCCCGGCTGATTTTTTGATTTATGGTAGAGATGAGGTCTTGCTGCCCAGGCGGGTCTCGAACCTGAGGGCTCAGGCCATCCACTCACCTCGGCCTCCCAAGGGCGCGGGATGACAGGCTGAGCCACCGAGCCCGGCACAACCGAATTTTTAAAATTACCTCTTGCGTTGCGTCCTTGATGAGGACTCGGAAAGCTGTACAAGCAGAGATTGAAAACTCGTGCAGACTCTGCCGAACACCCGCGTCTCCGACCACGGAACTTGGAAGCCAAGGCCTGGGCCCGGGCGCGTCCTCTCCCGGGCGACAGCGACGTCGCCGCCGCTCCCCCCTGCGCGCCCACCCGCGCGCACCTGCTGGCTGCGGCCTCGCCCTCGGCGGTGACCTTCAG
>NW_006999509.1:213467-214772 GCF_000164805.1 Carlito syrichta | reverse complement strand
CACCAGTCCCACCCCCATGGGGACGCAGCTCCCTCTCCACGCCGGGTGGTTTCTCTCCGGAGCCTCCACGTCCAGACCTTGTCGCGGGCCCTGGACCCCCCTCGCGAGGGCCGGGGGCGGGTGGAGGCGGCTGTTTGGAAAGGTGAGGGAGCCACCTGGACCGGTGGAGGGAGGAGAGGTGCCCGCTGGGGCTGGAGCAGGAAAAATAGAGAGATCGGGACACGGAGACTCTTATAGGAAGTGGCCCTTTATGACGCTGGCTAGCGCGGTGGGCCGAGAATTTCATGCATTCAAATCAAGCTCCAGCACCCCAGAACAGGAGACGTGGGGTCTTACACCCTCCTTTAGGTAAGGGAGGGGGGTCGTGTTGAGTGATTACGTATGTCCTTTGGAATCTTACAAGGTTGTACTCAGCAAAATCAGATTTTTCAAAGAACAAATGGTTTCCAGGAACTGCAGGCTTGTAAACTGTCAACTTCAGAAGGGGGGGTTTTGGATAAGTCTGTGAATTAGCCACTCTTTTTGCATATCCATTCAATGGCTACTCTTTGGGCCATTTGGCCTTTCCCAAACAAAACCTGCCTGGCGTCAGGGCCGGTCTTTAAAGTTGCAACTTGCCTTTCAAAAGGAAATACCTTTAACTGCTATCAACTCCTTTCCTGCCCTGGGCTAGTGATTGCCATGAGGCCAACTGCTGATCCTGAACCAGCTACATGTTTCTGTGTTTATTCACTCAATCAGACAAGAAATATATTTGACCATCTGTCGCATCCTGCCGCAAAGAAGAGACTGCAGAGGACCTGCCCTGGGGAAAGCAGATGTCTCCCGGGGACTCCCTCCTCTACCCCTGCCCTCCCACCCCACTTCCTGCACAGCCCCTGTCTGACTCCAGAGCAGGGATGTGGGAATAGTGGGAGGCCATCCCAACGGTTCTGCCCCTGCCCCCTCCAGCCCAGGACTTCCCGGTGGTTCAGGAGGGGGAATCCTGGCCTCAGGCTTTGGGAAGGGGCTGCCCTAGGGTGGGCGTCTAATTACAGTTGACTGGTGGGATTAGATGGCTGACTGGATCAAGGGGGGAGCTGCAGGAGCCACTGCAGGCTCTTCCCCTCAGGGTCTGGTCTTCAACTCTGTGCTCTTCCTCTTGTGCACGTCTTCACATCCTGTCTTCATTCTAGGGTGTACTGGAACTTTCCAAAGGGCTTGCAGCTTTTTTTATTTGTTTGTTTTTTGAGTTGGAGTCTCACTCTGTTGCCCAGACTGGAGTGCAGTGGCCACTCCCGGCCACCGCAGCCTCGACCTGCTGGG
>NW_006999509.1:205285-213104 GCF_000164805.1 Carlito syrichta | reverse complement strand
CTCAGGCAATCCACTCACCTCAGCCTCCCAAAGGCGTGGGATTACAGGCTGAGCCACTGAGCCCGGCTGGGCTTGCAGCTTTAAGGGAAGTGGTTTCCAGATTCTTGTGCTCCCATGTTAACTCTTTCCTGAAACCCACTTCCCCAAGAAAGTCCCTGAGGACCAGGGTCCTGCAAGTTTTCCTGTTCTCTCACCTGGCACTGTCTCCCTCCACCTTTCAAAGATAGGCAAAAGCCAGGCGTCAAGGTTCATCAGGCCTGTAATCCCAGCACTTTGGCACATCGAGGCTGGAGGATCGCTTGAGCCCAGGAGTTCAAGACCACCCTAGGCAACATAGCAAGACCTCGTCTATACAGCAACAACAACAAAAATCAGCCGGGTATGTGGCTGTAATCCCAGCTACTCAGGAGGCTGAGGTGGAAGGATCGTCTGAAGACAGAAAGTCTAGACTGTAGCCAGCCATCATCATGTCACTGTACTCCAGCCTGGGCAACAGCATAAGACCCTGACCAAAAAAAAAAAAAAAAAACTCCCTGGGCACCATCCCAAAGACCCATTGTTCCTTGGTGAACAGACCTCCAGGGGGACAAATGAAAGACAATTCACAATTTGGTTTAGAACAGATAAAGGTAGGGCTTCACACTTTTTCTCTCTTACCCGTATTTCATTCGAGAACAAATGTAGGCCGGATGCAGTGGCTCACTCCTGTAATCCCAGCACTTTTTGGGAAGTGGAGGCGAGAGGATTGATTGTTTGGCTTTGGTTCGGATGAATTTCTGAGTCTCACGGGGCTTTTCCCGGTCCCATCTTGGGAGATACCTCATAGCGTTACCCAATTGTCGAAAGTCCTGGTACCAGGCCTTCCAAGACACGGTGGAGCATAGCATTCCGCGAGCTCTGGTGGGCACAGGGATGGGAGTACACTCTCTCCCTTGTGACTCACATCCTTTGTACTGATTCCTTTGAACCTGTGGGGGACACCCAGCAGGGGATCTGGAGGGGTTAAGGCCCAGAAACAAACCCATGAAACCAAGAGCCCATCCCAACTGTATCCCTGTTTGTTTCCTTTTATTACAATACTGCTTTGGAGCCCCGGCACCAGCTCCGACCCACCTTGCCCCAGCTGACCCTTTCACAATGGCCATGAGCATGCCACCGCACTCCAACCTGGACACACATATTTGATTTAAAATGACAGTTATGGGCCCTTTCCGGGCCTGACCAATGTAAACTTCACATGTATTGATTTATGTTTTGCCTATAACTTCTGTCTCCCTAGAAATGTATAAACATGTAAAAATGAATAAACCATTCTGCGCATGTTCTCCGAACCTCTTGGGACTGTGTCACTGGTCTAAGTAACTCATATTTTTAGCTCTTTGGCTTAGAATAAAACTCTTTAAATATGTTACAGCCGGGCTCAATGGCTCAGCCTGTAATCCTGCGTCTTTGGGAGGCTGAGGTGAGTGGATTGCCTGAGCCCGTGGGTTCGAGACCCGCCTGGGCAACGAGACCTCATCTCTACAATAAATCAAAAAATCAGCCGGGCGTGGTAGCACATGCCTGTAATTCCGGCTACTTGGAAGGCTGAGGCAGAAGGATCGCCGGAGCCCAGCAGGCAAGGCTGTGGTGGCCGGGAACGGCCACTGCACTCCAGTCTGGGCGACCGAGTGAGACTCCAACTCAAAAAAAAAATAAATAAAATAAATAAAATAAAATTCATTGTGCTATGCATAGTAAAACCACAGGAGTTATGGAAAAAATGCGGTTGGGACAGGATGCTCGAAACACCTCATCAGTGACACATTTTAAAATAAGATAGGCGGCCGGGTTCAGTGGCTCAGCTTGTAATCCCAGCACTTTGGGAGGCTGAGGCGAGTGGATTGCCTGAGCCCGTGGGTTTTAGACCAGCCCGGGCAACTTGGCGAGACCTCATCTCTACAATAAATCAAAAATTAACCAGGCATGGTAGCACGTGCCTGTGGTTCTGGCTACTTGGAAGGCTGAGGTGGAAGGATTGCCAGAGCCCAGCTGGTTGACGCTGGGGTGGCCATGAGCATGCCACTGTACTCCAGCCCGGGCGACGGAGTGAGACTCCAACTCAAAAAAAAAAAAAAAAAAAACCTAATAAAAATGGTGGAACAGTTTTACATGTTAAATTGTTAAGAAATGCAAAAATACTACAGCAAACATGGCACTTTATCTGACGACCTGAAGTTTCCAGACACAGATGTCAGAAAGGACACATCTTGTGAGATGCCATGAAACAGAGGAGCAGGGTTACCTGGATCCCTGAGAAAGTTGGGACACCCAGTGACCATGGATGTGACTAACAACCCAGTGGGGAGCTGAGGTCACTGGCAGAGGTCTGAGGTGTGTGTATGTGCATTGTGTGTATCCCTACATACTGTGATTCTGCTGTGGTGTTTTCTATGCTCACCTAGTTTCCCCCAAACAAAATCACACATAAACAACCCCAAAATGCATGATGTGCTCAAATGATTCCCTAATTGTTCAACTGCATTGGAACCAGTTCACATTGTCAAGTCAAGCATTTCAGTAGAACTGTAGTCATAGAATACCTACCGTGTAGAACTGCAGTCCTAGACACTACAGTTGCAGCATTGAGTAACATACAGTCCCCACCTTCATGGTGAGGCAGACACAGCTGGCATAGTTTAGACATGGATGGGTGAACTTCCATAGACAGGTAAGATAAATGATGGACAGGATGGTCAGCATACAGAAACTTTCTTGTCAGAATATAACTCTGGACACAACCCACTGACCAGAAACACCAGACCTGAATTTTCTTTTTCTTTTTTTTTTTTTGAGTTGGAGTGTCACTGTCGCCCAGACTGGAGTGCAGTGGTTACTCCCGGCCACTGCAGCCTTGACCTGCTGAGCTCCAGCGATCCTTCCACCTCAGCCTTCCAAGTTGCTGGAACTACAGGCGTACACTACCACGCCCAGCTAATTTTTTTGATTTATTGTAGAGATGAGGTCTCGCCTGCCCAGGTGGGTCTCGAACCCGCGGCCTCAGGTAATCCACTCACTTCAGCCTCCCAAAGGCACGGGATTACAGGCTGAGCCACCGAGCCCGGCCAGATCTGAAATTGTAATGAGGGAAGGCGAGCACAGTCAATCACAGAGGCAATAAACAAAGACAATAGAGTGTTACTAGAGACACTGACACACAACACTCTAAGAGAAATCTTAATTAAACAGTAACTTTTCCCGTCAGCTCAAGAATTCTTTGTGACACAAGTAAGTTTAGGAGTTAAGTGATAAAAATTAAAATTTGTGGCCAGGATTGGTGGCTCAGATTGTAATCCCAGCACTTTGGGAGGCCGAGACAAGTGGATTGCCTGAGCTCATGGGTTCGAGACCAGCCTGGGCAACTTGGAGAGACCTCTACAATAAAAAAAAATTAGCTGGGCATGGTAGCATGACCCTGTAGTTTTGGCTACTTGGAAGGCTGAGGCGGAAGGATCGCTGGAGCCCATCAGGTTGATGCTGGGATGGCCATGAGTGTGCCACTGTACTCCAGCCTGGGTGACAGAGTGAGACTCCGACTCAAAAAAAAAAAAAAAAAAAATTGAAACTTGTGATGAATAACTTATTGTAACCCACATAGCCCACAAATCTTAACTTATAAAATAGGGGTTGCTTAATCATCATTTTGGACAATATATGAAGCTTTCTGCTAACAACGAGTCTGTGTCCTTTCCTCTAAGACACTTGCATTCTCACTCGAACATGTTTTCCTTTCTAATAAACTTTACTTTAGACTCGCTCTGAAATTCTTTTCTGCAGTGAAGTCAATGACACATGGAACAACTACACTCCCTGTCATTCGGCATCAATGGGAGTTACCTGGCAATGAGGGAAACAATAAACAACATCCTTTCAGGTCATGAGAAGTGCCATGGAGACAAAAAGAACACGGCAGGACAATAAGTGACGGGTTTGTGGTAGCTTCCTTTATAGCTTAGTGTCTTCATTTCCTGGAGCAGCCATTAACAAAGTACCATAGACATGGTGGCTTAAACAGAAATCAATTTTTTCACAGTTCTGAAGGCCAAGAGTCCGAGCTCAAGGTGTCACCAGGGTTGGTTCCTTCTGCGGGTTGTGAGGAAGAATCTGTTTCAGGCCTCTCCTTTTGCTTCTGTTGATTTGCCAGCAATCTTTGGCATTCTTTGGCTTGTAAACACATCACTACAATCTCCGCCTCCGTCTTTACATGGCATTCATCTTGTGTATGTCTGTGACCAAATTCCCCCTTTTATAAGGACACTAGTTATATTAGATTGGGGCCCATCTATTCCAGTATGACTTCATCTTAACTAATTACATCTGTAGTGACCCTGTTTCCAAATAAGGTCACCTTCTGAGGTACTGAGGGCTAGGACTAAAACATGTATTTTGAGGGAATGCAGTCTGACCTATAACAGCTGGTAAGGGAAGGCCCTTTTAAGTAAGTGCCATTTGAGCAGGAGACCTGAATGCAATGAGGGAGTAAGCCAGGTAAACAACTGAGTGACAGCATTGTAGTAGGGAGGGAACAGCAATGTGAAGGTTTTGAAACAGACAGCTCAGCATGCTAAAAGAACAGTGAGAAGGTCATTGTACCTAGAAGGGAGCAAGGAAAAGAGTGGTAAGACATAAGATGACAAACAGAATGATTCATCAGTAGGAAACCCGTAACTATGAATCATAAAAAAGTAACAAAACAAAAGAAAAAGAACTTACACATTTATCAGAGACCAAAAAAATCAGCAGACATTCCTAATAAAAACTCTAAAATATAACAGACTAAAACTTCCTCATTGTGATAAAGACAACCAGAGAGCAAGAGTATACATCATTTTTTTTTTTTTTTTGAGTTGGAGTCTCACTCCGTCACCCAGGTTGAAGTCCAGTGGCATGCTCACTGCCACCACAGCCTTGACCTGTTGGGCTCAGGCGATCCTTCCGCCTCAGCCTTCCAAATAGCTGGAACTACAGGCATGTGTTGCCACACCTGGTTTATTTTTTGATTTATTGTAGAGACGAGATCTCAGATGAGGTCTCACCAAGTTGCCCAGGCTGGTCTCGACCTCAGGCAATCCTCTTGCCTCCCTTTTCCAAAGTGCTGGGATTACAGGCTTGAGCCATGGTGCCCGGCCAGTATACATCATATAATGGTGCAGTGTAAAGGCGTTTCTGTTAGAAATGAGAGCTGTCTACTGTTACCTCTTTGGTTCAAGATAGTGATTTTTGGAGAGTCTAGCTAAAGCAATAAGAAAAGGAAAGAAGTAATGACTCATCATAATCTACTGGTAGTATACTTCTACACTTCCCAACCCCAGAATGAGGTATGGGGGAACCACAAAAATCTAAACTTTATTAATAAAAAAAGTTGTATTTATTTTTACATGTTTAGACTTCAGTCACCTTCAAAGTACTCTATTTGATGCAATACACCTATTGAGACGCCTTTTCCACTGCTCAAAAAGGTTTTTGAACTCATCAATTTTGATGGCTTCTGCCATTTTTTGGTTTCACCTTTTCCACATCAGCCCAACGTTTCCCTCTGAGTTTTTCATCCAGGGAAACAAACAAAAAATATCACTCTGGGTGAGACTGGGTGAATAGGGAAAGTGGAGTACAGGGGTCAGGCCATCTGTGGTCAAAAACTGTTAAACACTCAGCACTGTGTGGGCAGGTGCACTCATAAATCATCCATCATGAAATGGGAAACGCATTGAAAGAATCTAAAAAAAAAAAAAAAAAAAAAAGAAGAATTTACTGAAGTTGAACACAGCCTCTCACAACACTAGCTGATACTCTGATGCCGATGGGTTCCTAGGACACTTACCTAGCAGGGGAAGCCTGTACGACAAGGAGCCTGCCTCCAAAAGATAATTCCGATTTTCCTGGGGAAGGCCCTCCCTCATATTTTCAAACTATAAGAATAGAGTCAGCCGGGCTCGGTGGCTCAGCCTGTAATCCCGCGCCTTTGGGAGGCTGAGGTGAGTGGATTGCCTGAGCCCGCGGGTTCGAGACCCGCCTGGGCAGCGAGACCTCATCTCTACAATAAATCAAAAAATCAGCCGGGCATGGTAGCACGTGCCTGTAATTCCGGCTACCTGGAAGGCTGAGGCGGAAGGATTGCCGAAGCCCAGCAGGTCGAGGCTGCGGTGGCCGGGAGCGGCCACTGCACTCCAGTCTGGGCAACAGAGTGAGACTCCAACTCAAAAAAAAAGAAAAAAAAGAATAGAATCAGTCATCTTTCATGCCCTAACCTCATCCGCTCTTAGAGGTTCCATCTACATCATAACAAGAATCTTGACTTCCATAAGTCCTTTTCCTTAATTCAAGAATTTCTTTTACTGATTCTCAAATTCTTTAGACAGAGCCTTACTCTTTCTACCAATTGCCAATCGAAAATCTTTGAATCCACCCACCTATGACCTGTAAGCTCACTGCTTCGAGATGTCCCATCTTTCTGGGCCCACCCAATGTAAGCCTCACATCTATTGTTTTATGCTTTTTGCCTGTAAACTCCAAAATATATAAAATCAAGCCATAACCCAATCACCTTCGGTACAGGTTTTTTTTTTTTTTTTTTTTTTTTAGTTGGAGTCTCACTCTGTCACCCAGACTGGAGTGCAGTGGCCGCTTCCGGCCACCGCAGCCTCGACCTGCTGGGCTCCGGCGATCCTTCCACCTCAGCCTTCCAAGTGGCCGGAATTACAGGCATGCGCCACCACGCCCGGCTGATTTTTTGATTTATTGTAGAGATGAGGTCTCGCTGCCCAGGCGGGTCTCGAACCCGCGGGCTCAGGCAATCCACTCACTTCAGCCTCCCAAAGGCGCGGGATTACAGGCTGAGCCACTGAGCCCAGCTCGGTACAGGTTTTTAGGAACTCTTGAGACTGTGTCTCAGGCCTTGGTCATTCATATTTAACTGAGAATAAACCTCTTTAAACATTTTAGAGTTTGGTTTTTTGTCAACACAATTCTGTAACTGATCACAAGCACCAATGAGCAAGATGTATTCTGTTCTCGGTCCATTTTCACCTCTGAGCCTATGCTGCCAGGTAGGCAGGAAATTGAAGTTCAGTCCATTGGGGCCCTGTCCCCTCTAGATTTGCAGGAGAATGAGGCAAGTTCAGTGATACTTTAAACACAGGGAAAGTGCCCATATGTGCTGCTTTTCAGAGGTCCTCTGAAGCCCTAAGGCGTCTGCTGTAGCATGAGACAGAGGGTGGCAATTTACTCTGGAAGACAGCTCAGAATTTGCTGCCCAGAGCTGACTGCCCTACCACTCAGTCTTTCTGCTCTGAAATGAAGGAATAGCAAGAAGCCGTGTAATGACAAAGTAGACCTGAGGGAAGGGAAAGCTTTGGGGGGAGAGGTGAGCCTAGAAGGCTCTCTTTACAAGCAGTGCCTCAAAGCCAGCGTGTACTGGCTTTTCCAGGTTTATGCCCACTAATGGGTGAATGGGCACATCCTCCCTTCCCAAAGTGACTAGGTTTGGATGGTGAGTTATGTGGTCACCCTAAGGCCACGGTGTTACGTGTTGACTTTATCAGGAGGGCTTACCGTGGGGGAGAGATATGTGACTGACATTTTATTTCTTTGTTTATTTATTTATTTTTGAGTTGGCGTCTCACTCTGTCGCCCAGACTGGAATGCAGTGGCCGCGCCTGATCACCGCAGCCTCGACCTGCTGGGCTCCGGCGATCCTTCCGCCTCGGCCTTCCAAGTAGCGGGAACTACAGGCGCGCGCTACCACGCCCGGCTAATTTTATTTATTGTAGAGATGAGGTCT
>NW_006999509.1:204209-204679 GCF_000164805.1 Carlito syrichta | reverse complement strand
CCTCCCAAAGCACGGGATTACAGGCTGAGCCACCGAGCCCGATTTGACTGACATTTTCTACAGATCCCCCGGGCTCGGCTCAGCCAGACGAGGGGGCTGGAGGGGCCCGAGTGGAGGCAGGATTGAATGATTTTAGGGGTGGGGGTGGGTATATGAGTCACTTAGGCCTGAAGCTAACCAGCGGGCTCCCCCTTCACCGCCCTTGAGCCTGGGGTCCTCCCTGCCCGGAGGGGCCCCAGCTGCGCGGCCCAGCCAGGCTTGACCTTGAGCGAGGCCACCCTGGCTTCCCGCCACAAGGCTGGATCTGAAACGGTGGATACATTCCTGCGTTTCCCGGGCAGGCCTGGAAGGGATCAGGTTACCTCTGGTCGTCAGACTCAAGGGCTCCCTTGGAAGGGGGAGCAGGGCCAAGGACCGACGGAGAGGCCCCCGCTGACCGTCAGGCGGGGTGTGGGATAGACGCCCGGCAG
>NW_006999509.1:201747-204189 GCF_000164805.1 Carlito syrichta | reverse complement strand
CGAGGCCTCGTTCCAGGAGGTGCGGCCGCTGCGCGCGCGCGTGGGCGAGCTGCGGGGGCCCCGGGCGGTCCCGCTGGTGCTGGTGGGCACCAAGGCCGACCTGGACGCCGAGCGCCAGGTGCCGACGGCGCGGGGCCGCGCGCTGGCCCGCGAGTGGCGCTGCCCGTTCCTGGAGGTCACGGCCAAGAGCAAGCGGATGGTGGACCAGGTGTTCACGCAGGTGGTGCGGGAGGTGGAGGCCTTGGCCCCACGGCAGGAGGCGGCCCCGCGCCTGCCCCCCAGCGCCCCGGACGCGTGGCCGTCGGAAAGGTTCATTGGCTAACGCGCGACCCTCGGTTTTCCACATGCTGGCCGCCTCCCGCGATTTCTTACGCTCTGTGTTCCCACCCGGTGCCTTTTTAAAGGAAGATGTCGAGCCGTGTGCGGTCGGTGACTTCTGTGTGTTAGCTCAGGCCCTGGCTTCCAGCCGTCTGCAGATCCGTCTTCAATGTTTGGTGGAAACTTAGCAACTTTCTTTACCTCTTCAAGAAGAAACCAAAAATCGCATTTGTTTTCCCTGTATGGAGGAAGTACTGCCCATTTCTTCAAGTGGGAATTGCTACTGGACTTCTTCTGTTTCTTTTTCCATCGTGAACACCTTCTAAGGGGCACTCGAAATTTGAATTGCTTGAGGAACCTGGACTAAAGCGTTTGAACTTTGATTCCATGAAGTTTTCGTGTTTCCCTCTTTCTTACAACATTGGATTGCAGCAGCAGTATTTTGCTCTCTGTGTATTTCTAAATATAGTTATGGCAAACATGGTGTTGGTTTGAAAAGGGATATTGTATACCCAGCAGGGGAAACAGCAACTGTGTTCAGAGAGAGCCTGGCTCTGCCTTTTTATCATCAGCATTGACTCGATTTCTGCATCTGTACATTAAGCGGAAATAAAATAACTTTAGAAGTGTGTCATTGTGAATGTTTGTCTAATGTTGAAATCTACAATTCCCAAAGTTTTTCTGTTCTGCCTCTTTGCTTTTCAGTTATTTTCCAGGAAGCAAGTTAGTAGCTAGAGGGGAAAAGCCCTGCGTGTGCTGGTGTGTTTTTGCAAAACTGCCCTCAGCAGCCAATGTTTTGTTGTTGTTTGCCCGACTAAGATATCTTATCTGAATACCTGCATAGCTTAACAGTGACACAGGTACTAAAATAGAAGCAAAACACGTGAGGATGTTTTTGTATGGTTTTCACAGAAAAACAGGATTTTTTTTCTTGCATCAGTTTAAAAGTACTGTTTAATAATTTTAAAAAATTATCTCTGATATGAGTTGTTTGTGCTTGCTTGCACAAGTGAATGACTTTACCTTACCAGTTGCAGCACGTTTATGAACCCAACTTAACCATTTGAACGTCTTTCTAAAAAATGAAAAATAAAGCTCAAAATGATGCCTGTGATATGAAAGAGTTAATTTTATTAAAGGAAAGAAGCCTCTGGTCATTTTTATGTATATTGTATGTGATGTTTTAGTAGAAGGATGAATTTGACCTTAACACAAAAAATATGTTTTAGGCCAGGTGTGTGGCTAGGCAGGAGGATTGCTTGAGCCTGAGATTTCTTTTTTTTTTTTGGTGATTCAGCCTGTAATCCCAGCACTTTGGGAGGCGAAGGAGCCCAGGATTTCAAGACTAGCAATAGACAACTAGCGAGACATTGTCTCTACAGAAAAAAAGACATGATGATACGCAACGACTGCCTGAACCCAGCAGGTAGAGGCTGCAGTGAGCCATGATTGTCCCACTGTATTCCAGCCTGGATGACAACTCTTGACTCAAAAAGTATATAGGAGGGGGGGACAAAAAAACCCGGAATTATCGTTTGGAGGGCAGGCCCCTTACAGGTACGGGCTTCCTCTACTGGGTAAGTGTTCCAGGAACTCATCGACATCAGGTTTACCAGGTAGCGGTGTGAGATACTGTGTTCGGCTTTAGTGAATTTTTCTTGGAGATTCTTTCAGCGTGTTTGCTTGTTTCTTGATGGGTGATGTTATAAGCACACCTGTCTGCGTGGCACTGAGTGTTCAGGAGCTTTGGACCAAAAATGGCATGACCCCCCATGCTCCACCCTCCCTCTTCACCTGATCTTGCCCTGAACGCCTTTTTTTGTTTGTATGTTTCCCCCACGAAAAAATCCTCAGCAGGAAACGTTTTGCCAACGTGGGAGAGGTGAAACAAAAAATGGCAGAAGCACTCAAAGGCATCAAAGTGGATGGGTTCAAAAACTTTTAGTCGGGCTCGGTGGCTCAGCCTGTCATCCCAGCACTTTGGGAGGCCGAGGCGAGTGGATGGACAGCGGGTTCGAGACCAGGCCGGGTAACTTGGCGAGATCTCGTCTCTACAATAAATCCGAAATTAGAAGCCGGGCTCGGTGGCTCAGCCTGTAATCCCGCGCCTTTGGGAGGCTGAGG
>NW_006999509.1:197672-201727 GCF_000164805.1 Carlito syrichta | reverse complement strand
CACTGCACTCCAGTCTGGGCGACAGAGTGAGACTCCGACTCAAAAAAAAAAACAAAAAATCAAAAAAAAACTTTTGAGCAGTGGAAAAAGCATCTTGATAGGTGTATTGCATCGCACAGAGAGTACTTTGAAGGTGACTGAAGTTTAAATATGAAAGGGTAAATAGACAATTTTTTATAAATAAATTCCGAGTTTTTTTGGGGGTCTCCCTTGTATATGTTTTAGAACCTAACAGCAAAATTGAGACAGGAGAGGACTGAGCTGGGGCTGAGCCCTGTCTTTTATCTTTCCTTCTCCCTACTGGGACACTTGGGAGTTGGGTCGCCTCTGAAGCTTTGAACCCCAGCTGACTCACTGGCCTCCTCTGACTTTCTGTCTTCGGGTTCCTCTTGCTGGCAAAGCCCTTAATCGCCTCTTTTAGGGGACATTTCAGACACTGGGAGGGGTTGGCAAGGAGTGGGGAGCATCTTTCTGGCCTCTGTCATCGTCCAAAGCTGCTCCTTCCTCCTGGGGCAGAGGAAAAATTGGAGATTGTTCATTGATCACGTGTGGTGCTGTGTAAGGAGAGACCATGGAGAAGAAACAGCTTCCTGCTCCCTCCACCAGAGCTGGGTGGCCTCCTTACCTCTCCATCCCAATTGCTCTGCCTTTTGGACTTTTCACCTGCCTGTGCTGAGGTCTCTGAGGAGCTCTTGTCTCCCTGGATTCCAGTCCCTACAGATGTCAGGCCTCAATCCAAGAAAATGTTCCCAAATAGCCATTTCTGCCTTTCGATTCCTAGGGGGACCTCAGACATTCCCACTGAGATCCAAGTTTTCAGCTTAGAGCTCAGGAGGGTTCCTGGCTGGCTGGTCAAGATGAATGGTCGGGGCCACCTAGCCAGCTCCTATGCCCTCAGGAGTATGGATGGAGATGCTTTCTGACTGTGTATGGACACACACACGCAGAGACACACAATTAAAGACATACACACCTGGATTTTCTTTCTCTTCCTACGTTTCTAATTTCTAACTTCTGCAGGCCATCAGCCTGCTGACCAGGGAACGCTGGACTGGAATGGGTGTCAAGGTGGTTGTGACATTCACACACCCACAAGCAGGGTGAATCTTCTGATTCTCCAAATGCTCCCCAGACTTTTCCTTACTAATGTGCTCTGGCTTCAGTCTGCATTATTCAGGTTGCTGGTGATGTCAAGAATTCTTATGTAGGGTTTAAAATGACATTTGCTTTAGTCTTCTGTGAAATGCTAACTTTTTTTTTTAATGAGTTAGAGTCTCACTCTGTCTCTCAGGCTGGAGTGCAGTGACACAGCCTTGACCCACTGGGCTCGGGCAAGTCTTCCACTTCAGCCTCCCTAGTAGCTGGGACTACAAGCATGTACCACCACACTCACCTTATTTATTTATAGAGAGAAGATCTTGCTATGTTGACTGAGCTGGTCTTCAACTCCTGGGCTCAAGCAATCCTTCTACCTTGGTCTCTCAAAGTGCTGGGATTACAGGTGTGAGACACGGCATACGGCCTGCTGAATTTTTTTCAGATGCATCTTTCTACATCCGTTGAGATGATCATGTTTGTTTGTTTGTTTTTGTTCATTCCATTAGTGTGGTGTATTACCTTGATTGATTTTATTATGTTGAACCATTCTTGCATTCCAGGAATAATCCCATCTGCTTATGGTGTATGGTCGTTTTAATGAGTTGTTGAATTCTGTTAGAGAGTATTTTGTTTAGGAAACAAATGATTTTTGGAATTTTCTTCTTCCAAAACCCATTCCATGTTTTCTTCTCCCTTAGCCAGGACTGTGGCTGGTTGGGGGTCTTCACTTGGTATTATGACCCAAATGTTCATTCATGAGAGATCTGAACCCTCAGTAGGGATCTGCCATTTTTTTGGTTGATAGTTTTTTTTCTGGTAACCTTTTACTGATGGAATGAGAATAGCAGGAGGGGCAGAAGTGCCTCAGATAACTGTTTGAGTCCCTGAGTATAATACTGAGAAGAGCTGGCTCCTCTATAAACCCTTGACTCCCAAGCTCCTATATCCTGGCTGTGGGAAAATAGCACCACGTCTGTCCCTGAGTACAGATTCCATCAAATGCTGTAATGGATGGGGCACCATCCATTCAGGGTGTTGTCTTCCAGTTGGTGCTAAGATGAGTCTTCAGCAGATCATCCAGTCATTCTATCAGACCAGCTGTTTTTGGGTGTTGGAGTGAAAAGTTGGACCATTGAATTCCATGGTCACGAGCCTATTTGCTTCACTTCTTTTGCAGTGAAATTAATTCCTTGATCAAAAAAATGTGCTGTGAGATACCATGAAGGACCGACCACAGGACATTCTGAAAACCTGTGGGTGGTGGTGCTGGCTGAGGTATGCTAGGCAGGGAAGGTAAATCTAAATCCAGAAAAAACTCCAGTGAGGACAAATTGCTGCTCCTTCCACGGTGAAAGGGAGCTAATGTAATCAATTCTCCAACAAGGGATTAGTGTTTCCCCCAGAAATGGCACCCTATCAGGTTCTCTGCCGTTGGCAGGTTAGATACACAACAATTGAACTTGGTGAAGTAGAGGTCATGATGTTGAGGGCATGGACAACCTCGTCCCTGCCTCCTTGGCCACTTTGTACACTGGCCATTGAGCAGCCATTCCTTGGCTGGGTGAGGCTGACTGCCATGCACACAGGAAGGACTGTCTTGCCCACCTGATTATAGAAAGTACCTCTCTAGCAGATGCTTTTTGATGAGCATTCACATGTGACAAGGTATCTTCACTGTCTGCTTATCCAGAGAGGACCATTCTTTCCCACCTCATGACCAATCTTCCAGTTCGATTTTGTACAAGTCTCTAGTGATCCAGCTAAACTATTAGCAACCACTCCTAAATCAACATAGATCCATGCTTCTGGCCATCTTTTGGTCCAGTAGAGTGTACACAAGGGGAATCCCACCCAAAAAATGAAATGATCTTTTGGAGGCTGGACTCCTTGTAGTACAGACTTCTCCCACTAGTAATTGTTCTAGGAACCCTTTGATGTCAGTGTACCAGCTAGTGTTATGAGAGGCCACCTTTAGCGTCAGCAGATTTTTTTATTTTTTTGAGTTGGAGTCTCACTCCGTCGCCCAGACTGGAGTGCAGTGGCCGCTCCCGGCCACCGCAGCCTCGACCTGCTGGGCTCTGGCGATCCTTCTGCCTCAGCCTTCCAAGTAGCTGGAACTACAGGCGTGCGCTACCACGCCTGGCTAATTTTTGATTTATTGTAGAGATGAGTCTCGCCAAGTTGCCCAGGCAGGTCGTGAACCCATGGGCTCAGGCAATTCACTCACCTCAGCCTCCCAAAGGCGCAGGATTACAGGCTGAGACACCGAGCCCGGCTTTTTTCTTTTTTTTTGGTGGAGATTCTTTCAATGAGTTTGCCCATTTCATGATAGGTGACCTACAAGCCCACCTGCCCACACCATACTGAGTGTTTAACAACTTTTTTGTTTGTTTGTTTGAACTGGAGTCTCACTCTGTTGCCCAGGATGAAGTGCAGTGACACACTCGTGGCCACCGCAGCCTCGACCTGCTAGGCTCAGGGGATCCTTCAGCCTCAGCCTTCCAAGTAGCTGGAACTACAGGCACACACCACCCATACCTAATTTTTAAATTTATTGTAGAGATGAGGTCTTACCAAATTGTCCAGGCTGGTCTCGAATCCCTGGACTCAGGCAATCCTCTCACCTCCACCTCTCAAAGTGCTGGGGTTACAGGTGTGAGCCACCATGCCTGGCCTTAGCAATTTATGACCAAAAAATAAAATAAAATAAAATAAAGACATGATCCCCATGGCCCTCCTTCCCTATTCACTCGCTGTTGCCCCTAAGTGACTTTTTTGTTTGTTTGTTTCTTTCCCAGGATGAAAAAAGTCCTCAAAGGGAAACATTTTGTTGATGTGAAAATTGAAACAAAAACAGCAGAAGCATTAAAAGGCATCAACATTGACAAGTTCAAAAACTGTCTTGAGCAATGGAAAAAGCATCTTGATAGGTGAATTTTTTTTTTTTTTTTTTTTTG
>NW_006999509.1:197390-197652 GCF_000164805.1 Carlito syrichta | reverse complement strand
CCCAGGCGGGTCTGAACCTGCGGGCTCAGGCAATCCACTCACCTCAGCCTCCCAAAGGCGCGGGATTACAGGCTGAGCCACCGAGCCCGGCTCGATAGGTGAATTGCATCAAACAGAGAGTACTTTGAAGGTGACTGAAGTTTAAACACGTAAGAGTAAATACACATTTTTTTTTTTTTTGAGTTGGAATCTCACTCTGTCGCCCAGACTGGAGTGCAGTGGCCACTCCCAACCACTGCAGCCTCAACCTGCTGGGCTCTGG
>NW_006999509.1:170514-197349 GCF_000164805.1 Carlito syrichta | reverse complement strand
GCAGGGGCTCAGGCAATCCACTCACCTCAGCCTCCCAAAGGCACGGGATTACAGGCTGAGCCATCGAGCCCGGCTAATACACAATTTTTTATAAATACATTCTGGGTTTTTCTGGGTCATCCCTCATACAACAACCAGATGTAGTGCTTGAAGGAGTTATCACTGGGAGGACTTTCCTTTCCCACTGTTTTTTCTCTTTTTTGAGTTGGCGTGTCACTCTGTCGTCCAGACTGGAGTGCAGTGGCATGCTCCTGACCACTGCAGCCTTGACCTGCTGGGCTCCGGAGATCCTTCCACCTTTGCCTTCCAAGTAGCTGGAACTATAGTGCACACTACCACGCCCGACTAATTTTTGATTTATTGTATAGATGAGGTCTCGCCATGTTGCCTGCATGGGTCTTGAACCCGCAGGCTCAGGCAATCCACTCACCTTGGCCTCCCAAAATGCTGGGGTTACAGGCTGAGCCACCAAGCCCGGCCTCCCCACTGTTCTTTAGGGCCACCCTGAGTGGAACGGTAGTGCCATAGCCATCTCCTACTGGACCAACTATAAGCCAGGACCAGATTTTCCCCTTATAAAGACTTCCCTGCAAGGTCATAGATTTGGATTGTGGAACAGGAGACAGTGTAGCAGGAGTATGAAGAGACACAGCCTGGTAGCACATGTTGACAGATTCATGAGGTATACCACACTCTACCTTCCAAGGCACTGAAGACAACAGTCTTATCAGATGGTTGGCTATGGTGGTGCACGAACTCGAATGCCCCAGCCTGCATATATGCATTCTTGCTGTTGAGAGAGAGCACCTGCCCCTGACATCTGGGAGCTGGCCTGGCATCTGGGAGTCGGTCCGTGGTGTCCTCCTGCAGGATATAAACAATTTCACAGAATGCCAGCATCAGACAAGGTCACTCTGTGACTGTGATGGATTGAGACAAAACAAGAGCCTTCTATAATCATGTCTGAACATGGATGAAAACATGAATACTGTCCAAACCACAAGAAGTGACCAAACAGCCCCCACCCCATGGCCAATATGAGTGATGAGTGCTTCTTCACCAATCACAGCTCCAGCTTCTTTCCAGTCTTTTTTTTTTTTTTTGAGTTGGAATCCCACTCTGTCACCCAGGCTGGAGTGCAGTGGCACACTCATGGCTCACTGTAGCCTGGCCTGCTGAGATCAGGCAATCTTTCTGGATATTTGTACAAAGTCTTGCTATGTTACCCAGGCTGGTCTTGAACTCCTGGGCTCAAGCAATCCTCCTGCCTTGGTCTTTCAAATTGCTGGGATTATAGTCATGAGCCACCACGCCCACTCTATATCTTATTAATATTGTTGACGTAATCAAATTTAGAATTCCTTTTGGCCTTATGAATTTTGTGTTTGAATCTTGGTGTGAGAAGTCCTTTCCTGCCCATATGTTACAAAGATTCTTCTCCAGTTCTTCCTAACTTCCTATTTTACATTTGAATCCTTATTTGCTCTATTTGTTTGTTTATTTATTTGAGTCAGAGTCTCACTGGCGCCCAGACAGGAGTGCAATGACATGCTCATGGCCACCACGGCCTCAGCCTGCTGGGCTCAGGTGATCCTTCCAACTCAGCCTTCCAAGTAGCTGGAACCACAGGCATGTACCACTATGCCTGGCTAATTTTTTTATTTTATTGTAGAGACCAGGTCTCGCCAAGTTGCCCAGGCAGGTCTCAAACCCCTGAACTCAGGCAGTTGTCTCTTTCCTGTCTCACAAAGTGCTGGGATTACAGACATGAGCCACCGTGCCTGGCCCTTGTTTTCCCTACAGTCCTCCTTTGTACATAAGGTTAAGTAAGGATCCATTTTTATTTTTCCCATTAACTTAGTGACCCAGTCTTCTAAACTATTGAGTAAATGACTCACTCCCCGCCTGTTTTGGTAGTTGGTGCCTCCAGGGTATATGGCATTGTTCTCCCAAGGGTTGGCCCCCTCCAGGCACTCTGGTGGGCTTGCTTCTGCTCCCCGAAGAAGCTGTTTCCCTGGCGCTGCCTCCCAGTTTCTTCACATCAGGTGTTCTGCGCATTCAAGGTTGATAACTATTTGTAGCCAAAGTCCTTCCATTTTAAGGGTATTTACTGAACTCCTCAAAAAACCCAAATAATAGTGTTTATGGTAGCACTATTCACAATATAAAAACCACAGAAACACCTAAATATCCATCAGCGGTGGACTGGATAAGAAAAATGTGGTAGCCAGGTGTGGTGGCTCATGCTTGTAACCCCAGCACTTTGGGAAGTGGAGGAGGGAGGATTGCCTGAGCCTAGGGGTTCAAGACCAGCCTGGAAACCCAACGAGAACTCATCTCTACAGTAAATAAAAAAATTAGTCAAGTATGGTGGTATGCATCTGTAGTTCCAGCTACTTGGAAGGATGAGGTGGAAGGATCACCTGAGCCCAGCAGGTAGAGGCTACAGTGGCTGCGAGTGTACCACTGCACTCCAGCCTGGGTGACAGAGTGAGACTCCAACTCAAAAAAAAGGAAAAAGAAAAATGTGGTATATACTCATGATAGGATACTATGCAGTCCTCAAAAAGAATGAAATCATATCCTTTGCAGCAACATGGATGCAGCTGGAGGCCATTATCCTAAGCAGAGTATCACAGAAACGGATAACCGAATACTGTATGTTCTCACTTATAACTGGGAGATGAATACTGGGTACACATGCACACAAGGATGGGAACAGCAGGCGTGGAGGACCCCTAAAGGGAGAAGAAGTGCAGGGAGAGGTTGAAAAACTACCCACAAGGTACCATGTCCATCACCTGAGTGATGAGCTCAATGGAAGCCCAAGCCTCCCATCATGCAATATATTCATGTAACAAACCTGCACGTAAACTCGATTCTAAAAAAAAAAAAAAATCTGAGTGGCATTTTGGTAGGAATGTTTTTGTATTTGTATATGACTTAGGGCAGGGCACACTGGCTCACACCTATAATCCTAGCACTTTGGGAGGATGAGGTGGGAGGATTGCTTGAGCCCAGGAGTTCCGAGACCAGCCTAGGCAATATAATGAGATCTCAGCTCTAAAAAAAAAAAAAAAAAAAAAAAAAAATGGTGGCACACACTTGTAGTCCCAGCTATTCAAGTGTCTGAGGTAGACGGATCACCTGAGCAGCCCAGGAAGTCAAGCCTATAGTGAGCCATGAGTTTAGCCTGAATGACAGAGTGAAGCTCCACTCAAACAAACCAAAAAATGATTATTTGGACGGTACTGTCATAATATTATTAAACGGCTACTCCAGTTATGCAGTTGGCCTTAGCAGGGGTTAAGATTCACAAGCAAAGTGAGCCCATAGTGTTGGGGGGGAAGATGTCAGGGTGCCTACACCCAAGAGCCATCTCCCTGGTGAGGACATGCATCTGTGGAATCTAACCAGGTCGTTGTGAGGTTGGTGAATTCCACGGGCCGCAGGGAGCCAGGTCTCTCCTCTGAATGCTCCTGTAGACCCACAGCCCCTTCCTTGTGATGCCCCCATATATCTGTCTTTGCCAGAGTCCTGTCACATCCCACTGCCGCTGTGTGAGGCTGGGAAATGCCCCAGGAAGGAGTGGGAAGGGGTTGAGCCCTCCTGTCTACACCTCGAGCCTGGCATGGAGTGAGGCCACCATATAGGTAGCAGAAGGCACAGTCCAGTTCTGCCTTGTCTCTTGACTGGGGGGAAGGACCATCAGGGCTAGTTCCAGGACTGAGGAATGAGTATCCTCCCTCTTCCATCCTCCTGAGACCCAGCCGAACAAGCTGATGTGTGCAACCCTGGGAACCAGGGTAGGGGAGACAGGAATTCCTCCTGCCTGGCCACTGTGGTGGGAAACCTCGGCCCAGAACATGCTTGGTGCTCCACCCAGATGCAGGACTCTGAGTGGCCACACCCTGGAGCCTCACCAGGACTTTGGAGAGTTTCCCAAATGTTGAGGGTGAGTGAAGGGGTGCCAGAGTCTCCTTAGAAACAGGCTTACAATCTACCATACCAGCTCCTTTGATTAAGCCCACCTCCCCTGTTATCTCAGACTGAGTGGGAGGGCCCAGAGCCACCTGGGACTTGAGCTCTGAATTCTCAGGCCTCCACAGGGGCCAGCCTTGGGAGGAGGGGGTTGGAAAGAGCTGCATCTGGGACTTTCGATCAGTGAGGTCTACACCTTGGACTCTCAATCAATGAGGCTACACTTGGGACTCTCAATCAATGG
This sequence comes from Carlito syrichta, assembly GCF_000164805.1. Lineage (NCBI taxonomy): Eukaryota > Metazoa > Chordata > Mammalia > Primates > Tarsiidae > Carlito > Carlito syrichta. The sequence goes on along the minus strand of NW_006999509.1, from coordinate 193,124 downwards.
GGGCTGCACCTGAAACTCTCAAACAATGGGGACTACACGTGTGACTCACAGTCAATGAGGGCCACACTAAGGACTCTCATTCAATGGGGGTCTGGACCCAGAACTCTCAATCAGTGGTGGCTACACCTGGGACTCTCTGTCAATGAGGCTACACCCAGGACTCTCAATCAATAAAGGCCACACCCAGGACTCTCAATCAGTGGGGCCTACACCCAGGGCCCTCAATCAATAAAGGCTACACCCTGGACTCTCACTCAGTGGGGGCTACACCCGGATTCTCAATCAATGGAGGATACATCCAGGACTTTCAATGGTGGCTATACCCAAGACTCTCAATCAATGGGTGCTTCTTCTGAAACTCGCTAAAAAAGGTGGGGCTGGTGCGTGGCAAAGTCCAGGCTTTGCTGCCCTCTGGTGGGACTTGAGGTGCTCTATTGACAATTCTGACAGAAAGAAGAGGCAAGAAAAAATTAGGACCATCCTGGGTCGTCCCCACAGCACAATGAAGAGCAGGATGACCCCGAAGAAGTCACTGTCCTCTCTGAGCCTTGGTTTCCTCACCTGTAAAAGCAGTGATGGTTACATCCATTTCAAAAGGCTTCTAGGGATGAGACAGTGCAGATGAGATTTGCAAAGGCCACTGTAATAACAATCTCCTCCTGTCTCCCAGACGGACAGAGAGGCTGAGTCACAGAACCAGAGGATTTTACAGTCCTGTTCCAGTCCAGGAGCCAGGCCTTGAGGGAGGAGAATCGCAACAGGTAGAAAAGGCATTCCAGGTAGGTAGGACAGAGCACGCAAAGATGTGGAGACACGCTATTTGAACCATAAGGATTTGTCATTTTTGGCAGGGATGGGGAGGGATGATCAAATGTCAGCAATTTCATCTACAAGGAGAGGTCCAAAAAAGTCAGAATTATCTTTTGGAGGGCGGGTCCCTTGTGGTACAGGCTTCCTCTGTTGGATAAGTGTTCTAGGAACCCATCAGTGGCATCAGTGTACCAGCTAGTGTTGTTGTGAGAGTCTTCATTCAGCTTCAGTGAAATTTTTTTTTTTTGGAAGACTCTTTTAACATGTCATCCATTTCATAGTGGGTGATTGACACAAACAACCTGCCCACACCGTGCTATGTGTTCAGCAGTTTTTGGACAAAAGCAGCATGGCTCCCATGCTCCACCCTCCCTATTTACCCAATCTCACCGGGAGTGACTTTTTTCTTTTCCTGGATGTAAAAAGTCCTCAGAGGGAAATGTTTTGCCAATCTGGAAGAGGTGAAACAAAAAATGGTAGAAGCACTAAAAGGCATCAAAATTGACGAGTCCAAAAACTGTTTTGAGCAATGAAAAAGTGTCTGAATAAGTATATTGCATCCAACGGAGAGTACTTGGAAGGTGACTGAAGTTTAAACATGTAGGAATAAATACACTATTTTTCATAGATGAATTCTGGTTTTGGGAAGTTCCCCCTTGTAGACCAACTTAATGCTGACACAAGGGGAGAGGAGGAACTCAGTGTACCTAGGCCAGTGGTTCTCGATGTGTGTTCCATGGAATCCTAGGGCCCTGAGATCTTTAGGAAATTTGTGAGGTCAAATTTTTTTTTTTTTTTGAGACAGGTTCTTGCTCTATTGCCCAGGTTGGAGTGCTGTAGTGGGATCAGAGCTCACTGCAGGCTCGAACTCCCACCTCCACCTCCGAAGTTGCTGGGACTACAGGCTTGCATCACCATGCTCAGCCTAGTATTTTTATTTTCTTTTGTTTGTTTGTTTTTTGTAGACACAGTGTTTTGCTGTGTTGGTCTCAAACTTCTGCACTCCAAGGATCCTCCCATCTTGGCCTTCCAAAATGTTGGGATTACAGGCATAAGCTCCTGCGCTTGCCCTAATTTTCCATTTAGAAAGAATGTTAGTAGTGGCTCAAGCCTGTAATCCCAGCACTTTGGGAGGCCGAGGTGAGAGGATTGCCTGAGCCCACGGGTTTGAGACCAGCCTGGGCAACTTGACGAGACCTCATCTCTGCAATAAATCAAAAAATTAGCCTGGTGTGGTAGCACACGCCTGTAAATTCCAGCTACTTGGAAGTCTGAGGCAGAAGTATCACCTGAGCCCAGCAGGTCGATGCTGGGGTGGCTGTGAGCATGCCACTGCACTCCAGCCTGGGTGACAGAGTGAGACTCTGACTAAAAAAAAAAAACATAATAATAATAGTAATATTAATGTTAACATGTTATAGGTTTATGATCATTATTTAAAAATAAATAGTATTTCTAGCCAGGTTTGGTGGCTCAGCCCGTAATCCCGTGCCTTTGGGAGGCTGAGGTGAGTGGATTGCCTGAGCCCGCGGGTTCAAGACCCGCCTGGGCAACGAGACCTCATCTCTACAATAAATCAAAAAAATCAGCTGGGCATGGTAGCGCATACCTGTAATCCCGGCTACTTGGAAAGCTGAGGCGGAAGGATCGCCGGAGCCCAGTAGGTCGAGGCTGCAGTGGCTGGCAGCGGCCACTGCACTCCAGTCTGGGTGACAGAGTGAGACTCCAACTCAATAAATAAATAAATAAATAAATAAATAAATAAAATAAATAATATTTCTAAATGAATTTCTTTTTTGAGTCTGAGGTCTTTGTACTCTCTCACCACTTGCTGGCTCACCCAGGACAATTTCCAGTCCTGCAAGCTCTATTCCTAAGTGTCCTATACATGTGGACCATTGTTTACCTTTTATACTATATTCTTACTGTACCTTTTCTATGTTTAGATATACAAATACTTACCACTGTGTTGCAGTTGCCTACAATATTGAGTGCAGTCACGTGCTGCGCAGATGTGGAGTGCAGGAACAACAGGCTATGCTGAGGTGTGCATCAGGCTGGATTGTCTAAGTTTGTATCAGTACAGTCTATTTTGTTCATACAATGACAAAATCGCCTAATGATACATTTATCAAAAGGCATGCCTGTTGTTAAGCAGCACATGACCGTATAAATAAATGGAAACATTTGTAAATAAATGAATGTCTACTTTTAAAATATTCATTTTTTTTAAGAGTTGGAGTCTCACTCTGTTGCCCAAGCTGGAGTGCAGCATAGCCCTCTCAGCCTTGACCTGCTGGGCTCAGAAGACTCTTCCGCCTCAGCCCTCCAAGTAGCTGGAACCACAGGCACATGCCACCGCGCCTGGCTAATTTTTTTTTTTTTTTTAATCGTAGAGACGAGGTCTCACCAAGTTGCCCAAGCTGGTCTCCAACCCCTGGACTCAGGCATTCCTCCCACCTCAGCCTCCCAAAGTGCTGGGATTGCAGGCTTGAGCCACCACTCCCGGCCCCAATTTTTTTTTTTATTTTAAAGTTGTGGGGTACAATTCAGGATTAGGTATGTAAGTGTGCATTGTACAGGTAAAGTTTAGACCTCCCTTTGGTCCCCACTTTGCCTGGTTTGAGATCAGGTACCCTTATTGATGTGTCTCTCCACTCACACACAACCTCCACACCCACACCCTGCAAGTATCCCGCTACTGCCAATCCCTTTCTTTTTTTTTCTTCTTCAAAAAAAATTTTTTTTTTGAGTAGGAGTCTCAATCCCTTTCTTTTTTTTTCTTCTTCAAAATTTTTTTTTTTTTTTGAGTAGGAGTCTCACTCTGTTGCCTAGGTTGGAGTGCGGTGGTACACTCACAACCACCACAGCCTCGACCTGATGAGCTCAGGCAATCCTTCTGGCTCAGCCTTCCAAGCAGCTGGAACCACAGGTGTGCGCCACCATGCCCGACTAATTTTTTGATTTATTGTAGAGACAGGGTCTCACCAAGTTGCCTGGGCTGATCTCGAACCCCTAGACTTAGGCAATCTTCTCGCCTCATCCTCCCAAAGTGCTGAGATTACAAGCGTGAACCACCAAAATATTTTCTTTCTTTATATCTTTATTCTATAAACTTTTTAAAAATTTTTACTTTTTTGCCAAAAACTAAGATACAAACACACACATTGGCCTGGGCCTACACAGAGATCAAGATAATCAATATCACTGTTTTCTACTTCCACCTCTCCTCTCGTCCCACTGGGAAGTCTTCAGGGCAATAACTTCAGGGCAATAACATGCATGGAGCTGTCATCTCCCTGATATCAATGCCTTCTTCTGGAATACTTCCTGAAGGATTGCCTGGGCCCGTTTTACAGTTAACTTTTTACTGTATAAGTAGAAGATGTACACGCTAAAATAAGGATTTGAAAGTATAGTATAGTAACTCCATAAACTAGTAACACAGTCCTTTTTTTAATTTTTTAATTTTAATTTTTATTTTTTTGAGTTGGAGTCTCACTCTGTCGCCCAGACTGGAGTGCAGTGGCAGCCTCGACCTGCTGGGCTCAGGCGATCCTTCCGCCTCAGCTTTCCAAGTAGCTGGAATTACAGGCGTGCACTACCACGCCCGGCTGATTTTTTATTTATTGTAGAGATGAGGTCTCGCCTGCCCCGGCGGGTCTCGAACCCGCGAACTCAGGCAATCCACTCACCTCAGCCTCCCAAAGGTGCGGGATTACAGGCTGAGCCACCGAGCCCGGCCAGTCCTTTATTTTTTATTAACAAATATTATGTACTGTACTTCGTAATTGTATTGCTAGACTTTTATAGGACTGGCAGCATCACCACACACACTGAGCAGTGAGTTAGTGACAGCTGTGGGTGTCACTAGGAGACAGGAATGTTTCAGCTCCATTATAATCGTAGGAGACCACAGCGCACGTGCGGTCTGCCTGTGATTGAAAGTTGCTAAGTGGCATAACTATAGTGAATCCCTGCAGAGATCCCAGCCGTGCTTCGCCACCTACAGGTGGAAGAGTTGTTGGCGATGGTCTCACTGTCCACCTGGTGGCATCTTTGCCCAGGTGGGGTCCAGAACAGAAATGAGATCTTCCCCTTAGAAAAGCTGTGGATGTCTGACCAACAGACTCAAATAAAATAAATAAATAAAATAAATAGAAGCCTAGTTTATCCTAAAGTGTTGAAGATCAACTTAAAAATCTTATGGTCAGGCACAGTGGCTCATGCCTGGAATCCCAGCAAGTTGGGAGGCAGAGGCAAGAGGACTGCTTGAGCCCAGAGGTTTGAGACCAGCCTGGGCAACTCAGCAAGACCTCGTCTCTACAATAAATAAAAAATATTAGCCGGATGTGGTGGTGTGCGCCTGTGGTTCCAGCTACTTGGAAGGCTGAGGGAGAAGGATTACCTGAGCCCAGCAGGTCGAGGATGAGCGAGCCACTGCATTCCAGTCTGGGTGACAGTGAGACTCCAACTCAAAAAAAAAAAAATCTTATTATGTTGTTTATGTATCCAGTCAATTCTAACAACAGTTTACAGGGGAGCTTTTGGTTGACGTTCAGTCTCATTTACGAGCTATTGTAAATAAGAACTCTTCAAATTCTTAACTATATATTTATTTGCTTTTTAGAAACTTCCATTGAATAACAAACAAAATATTCTCCAAACAATGATGTTAAATTCCTAAACATTGGCCAAATTCCTTATATCTTTTAAACTAAAAAATCATAAGTCTAAGTCAAAATACTCAATTTAGGCATTGTAAATCCATGTACCTTTCTAGGTAGGTTTAGTCACCTGTGGGTCAGTCACTGACTGGGACCCAGGTCTGGAACTAAAGGTAGGCACAAGGCGACTTTTTTATGACAATAAGGGACAAGTTTGTTTGTTTTTTTTTTAGAAAGCAAGATTTGAGAGGACAGAAAAGCTCCCACAGTGGGAGGGGACCCGAAGGAGTTCCCCGTCTCTGGGGTTGAAACCTGATGCTTACATAGCCCTAAATCCAAGCCAATTGGCTAGCACTAGCTGTGAGCTGTTGTTGTTCTGATTGGTCAGTATTAGGGACCAATTGGCAGGAGGTAAGGGCCTAATGGTGAGTTGAGTGGTTGCTTTTTGATTCCAGCAGTGAGATCCTAAGCTCTAGCTTGAGAGGCTCGCAGTAGGGAGCTTGTTTACCAATGCTGAGTCTGAGAGACCGGCTGAAAATTTGCTACATTGTTACCAGAGGACTCTCCTGTCTGTCTGCCTAGCCTTTTTCTAGCTATGTCCTGTCTCATTCTCCCCTCTGGAGTAGCAGCCCTAACTGCCGTTAGGAAGTAAGTACCATGACCGGTCTGGCTACTTCCTGCTGATCATGGGTGTCATATGGGGACGGCAGCTAGGGATCCTCTGGAGGGCGGTCTAAAGTTCCTCGGTAGAAAGAAGCTTCCATTTAATGTTCCATCTGCATCACCCTTTGGAGTTTGATGGTCTCTAGGTGAGAAGAAAAAAAAAACTTTACAAGAAGGTTAACTATACATGGACCAAACACAAGCAATACAACAAAAGGAGATGTTAAGGGGAAAAAAATCCATGTCCATATATTGGAAATCCCTAGAGGATAAAAAGGATTGTAACCAACTGGGTCCTGAAACTGCCTGTTTTTGTAAAGAGTCAATGGTTATGTTATTGTTTTAAAACCTGTAAAGTCTCTTACTTGGGAGAAAGTGTTAATATGGAAACAACAAGTTTCATTTAATAATGTGCATGTTTCTCTGCATTCCACTGTGAGCATATTATTTGAATAATTACCCTGTTGAGCCACGTAAGTAATGGAGGGTGAGAGAGGGTGCTTATGAGAAGCTAGGACTCATTGATCCTAAAAACAGGAAGCGAGATAGAGTAGGCATTTTGCTTGTTCCTGTGAGGGAAACTTCTAGGGTAGAAAACAATCACATGGACGCTCAGGATTAAGAGGTCCTGGACGGAGACATCTAATGGTACAAATCAAGATAAAACAAAGACAGCAAATATAGGTAGAATCATCAGGAGGAAATCCACAGGCAGTTAGTAGTGGCACTTATCTTTTTTTTTTTAAGTTGGAGTTTCACTCTGTCGCCCAGACTGGAGTGCAGTGGCCGGGACCTGCTGGGCTCTGGCGATCCTTCCGCCTCAGCCTTCTGAGTAGCCAGAATTACAGGCGCGCGCTACCACGCCCGGCTAATTTTTTGATTTATTGTAGAGATGAGGTCTCGCTGCCCAGGCGGGTCTCGAACCCGCAGGCACAGGCAATCCACTCACCTCAGCCTCCCAAAGGCGCGGGATTACAGGCTGAGCCACCGAGCCAGGTGGCATTTATCTTTTACCATCTTTAGTTTGAATCTGCATGCTCTTTCAGGTCAGCTGAGGCAACTTCTCCTGGACTCCAGGCTTTCACTTTAGTGTGATGAATCCACAAGTCTATTCCGGTAACGTTAACCTTCTGTCGAGCGCCACGTTCGGGTGACAAAACTGATGCGGATTTTTTGGGTCAGCCTGGGCTTCGAGAGTGTCAGCTCAAAGGGTTGGCTAGCCAAGCCTCAGAGAGGGTCGTCGAGGGGTTGGTAAGCCTAGCCCTGGAAGTGTCAGCTCTAATGGGCTGGCAGGCCAAGCCCTGAGAGTGTTGCTGGTTTGGTGGGCTGGCAAGCCTAGCCCCTGGAGTGTCACAGCTTTGGAGTTTTGCCTTCTCCCCAGCAGTTCTCCTGGTTCAACCAGCTGCATCGGTTGGCAAGCCAGCCTCTGGGGTGCTTGGCTTTGGCTCCAGTGATCTTCTGCAGCTCTTTGGGTTGCAGCTTTTCAGGGTCGAGATTCTTGTCTCATGCCCAGGAAAAATGAGGGACATGGAAAGTGAGAAAGCAGGATTTATTGAGGACAGAAAAGCTCCCATGGTGGGAGGGGACCTGAAGGGGGTTGCCCCAGGGACAAGTTTTATATTTGCCATAAAGTCAATAGGGACTCCAGGAGATGGCCTGGGACCCATATCCCTCAATGTATGACTTACTACCTGATTCTCAATCCCACACACCATATGCTTCACAAATAAATTAGACTCAATCTTATATTCGGCTTTGTTTCTAATCTTCCATCAGGAGGTGCCACAGCTCTAACAGAAACTCAGAACACACCTGAGTGGGTTGTGGATGCTTTTATGAATAATAACAGCTAGCATCTGTAGCATGCTTACTATATGCTAGGTACTGTGAATGCATTTTAAGTTTTTAAATGTTTTGTAGCCATGGGGTCTTACTATGTTGCCCAGGCTGGTCTCAAACTCCTGACCTCCGGCGAGCCCCCTTCCTCAGCCGCCCAAAGTGCTGGGATTGCAGGTGTGAGCCACCCTGCCTAGCCCCTGGCCAACATTTTAAATGTATTATTTTATTCAGTCCTCCAGCAAGTACTAGGATTTGGAGTCAGGTTTGTGTGAGCTTCTGGCTCTAAGCACTAAGCTAACATAACTATTTGCCCGTGTGCCTGTTTCTCCAATTAGGCAACAGCTCTTCAGAGGAGGGACAATGCAAGGACCATGTCAGAGCCATCTTGGTACCTCCAGCAGCTAACATGGATGCCAGACACAGAAGAGGTGTTTGTTTTCTGCTGGCTTATCAAGAAGATGCCAGTAGCTGGGAGGTAGAGGGAAGAGGACTGCCTGATCCCAAAGGTTTGAGACCAGCCTGGACAACTTAGTGAGACCTCATCTTTACAATAAATCAAAAAATTAGTCAGGCATGGTGGTTCATGCATGTGGTTCCAGCTACTTGGGGGACTGAGGCAGAAGGATCGCCTCAGCCCAGCAGGTTGAGGCTGTGGTGGCCGTGAATGTGCCACTGCACTCCAGCCTGGGCACAGAATGAGACTCTGACTCAGAAAAAAAAGTTGCATGGTCAGGCTCAGTGGTTCAGCTTGTAATCCCAGCACTTTGGCAGGCTGAGGCGAGTGAATTGCCTGAGACTGCGGGTTCGAGACCAGCCCGGACAACTTGGCAAGACTTCATCTCTACACTAAATAAAAAATTAGCCAGGCATGGTAGCATATGCCTATAGTTCCGGCTACTTGGAAGGCTGAGGTGGAAGGATCACCTGAGTTCAGCAGGTCGATGCTGGGGTGGCCATGAACGTGCCATTGCACTCCAGTCTAGACAACTCAGTGAGACTCCAAATCAAAAAAAAAAAAAAAAAAAGATGCATGTAGTGGGAGAAGATGCACACACATACACATATACACACTCACAAACACACACACACATACCACCTGCCTGCTTCTCCTGCTACTGCTTTTTTACTTATTTATTTATCCTTAGAGACAGAGTCTCATTCTGTCACCCAAGCTATAGTGCACTGGCAGGATCATAGCTCACTATAACCCTGAACTCCTGGGCTCAGGTGATCCTTCCACCTTGGTAGCTGGGACTATAGACATGTGCCACCACACCCGGCTAATTTTTTTATGTATTGTAGAGATAAGCTCTCACCAAGTTGCGCAGGCTGGTCTCGAACCCCTGGGCTCAGGCAATCCTCTCACCTCTGCCTCCCAAAGTGCTGAGATTACAGGCGTGATTCACTGTGCCTGACTCAAGGCTGTTTTAGATAAGTTTTCTCAGTTGATCCCTACAAGAACTCTGAGAGGTCGACGGGGTACGTAATTATTCCCAATCTACAGGTAAGGACACTCAAGCCCAGCATAAATCCGTGGGTAGTGACATCAGGCCCAAACCCAGAGCCCTGGGCTCCAAGGCAGCCCCCACTGCCCACCACAGAGCTGAGGCAGAAGCAATCAGGCCACTGGCTGCCACTTATGACAGGTCAGGTCTTTAAGGTCAGGCAGAGTGAGGACTTATGAGTCAAAGGAAACCTTGGTTCAAACCAACCAAGCTAGACAGGTAGGTGCGAGGGGCCCTCCAAAGGCAAAACAGAGCCTCGGCCCAAAGCAGACTCCGGGAAATGTGGGGCAGATCCCTGACCCTGCGAGGAGATAACCAGTCAAATCCAAAATGTAGGACATGCTATGGGACAACTGACCCAGTTTCTTAAATGAGTCGACGGCATTCGGCTAAGGAGTGGGTGGCAGTTCTAAATTAAGACATTAGCACATACCATGAATAGACCTTGTTTAGATCCTGATTTAAGTAAATCAACTGTAAAAAGACATTATTTTTTGAAGGGAGCAATTTAAAAGTGATGCTGAGTAATCAATGATATTAACCCTCAGTTTACCATCAGGACCTAATGAATTCAATTTTTACTTTTTTGGTTTACCTTTTATAATTTATAAGGATTGATAATTCACAACTTTTATTCTCTCCTAGAGACCCTCTTAAGTATAAAGAAAAAATGTACTTGCTGTTAAAAAAAAAGTTGGGCGAGGTGGCTTATTCCTGTAATCCAGCACTTTGGAAAGCAGAGGCAAGAGGATTGCCTGAGCCCAGGGATTCGAGACCAGCCTTGACAATGTAGTGAGACCTCGTCTCAACAATAAATAAATAAATAATTAGCCGGGTGTGGTGGCATATGCCTGTAGTTCCAGCTACTTGGAGGGCTGAGGCAGTAGATCACCTGAGCCCAGGAGGTCAAGGCTGTGGTGGCTGTGAATGTACCACTGCACTTCAGCCTGGGCGACAGAGTGAGACCCTGACTCAAAAAAAAAAAAAAATACAGAACAGAGGCCGGATACAGATGCTTGCGCCTATAATCCCAGCACTTTGGGAGGCCAAGGAGGGAGAATTGCTTGAACCCAGAAGTTCGAGACCAGTCTGAGGAACATACCAAGACCCTGTCTCTACAAAAAATTTAAAATTTACTCAGGCATGGTGGTGTGCACCTGTAGCCCCAGCTACACTGGAGGCTGAGGTGGGAGGATCAAGAGAGCCCAGGAGCTTGAGGCTGCAGTGAGCTATTACTGTGTCAATGCACTCCAGACTGAGTAACAGAGCAAGATCCTTTCTCCAAAAAAAATTTAAAAGAAAAGAAAATAGAACAAATCCCATTCAGTCTTACAATTACCACATGGGTTGGTTTAACCCTTTTATAAATCTAAGATACATTTTAGAATCTTAGGGATATTGTTTTTCCTACATCTTACAATATTTTGCTATTTTATCATCTTAAGGATTATTTCATCATTACATATCAAGTATTTGCAGTTACCCTAAAAGAGACTAGCATAAGGAAATGGAAACTGATAGAATTGCCCCAAAAGACAGAACACTTGTGAAATAAATCCTCACTGCTGCATCACCCTTCCGTTTCTTTACCACATTGCCCGGAGTATTGCATCAACTTTCAAGAAGGCATAAAAGGATTCTGGAAATAGGCTTTTATTTGTTTCACTGCATTGAAGTTGAGCATTCAGCCTTTTTCATTTTCCACCCAAAACAATAAAGAGAAGAAAACTGACCCTGGGAGACATTCACAATTTTCAGGCAATTAGAAGTTGAGAGCCGGGCTCGGTGGCTCAGCCTGTAATCCCGCGCCTTTGGGAGGCTGAGGTGAGTGGATTGCCTGAGCCCGCGGGTTCGAGACCCACCTGGGCAGCGAGACCTCATCTCTACAATAAATCAAAAAATCAACTGGGCGTGGTAGCGCATGCCTGTAATTCCAGCTACTTGGAAGGCTGAGGCGGAAGGATCGCCGGAGCCCAGCAGGCGAGATTGTGGTGGCCGGGAGCGGCCACTGCACTCCAGTCTGGGCGACAGAGTGAGACTCCAACTCAAAAAAAAAAAAAAAAAAAAAAAGAAGTTGAGGAGGAGGGACAGAGCCCCTCTCTAGCCAGACGCCAATGGTGATGGGAAAATCAGTTGAATGAGAGAAATGTCAGTGGTTTCTCCAACCCGTGTTTCCACGGGCAAAAGGAAAATATATTTGCATCTAGTCAGTCAGCAGAAAAGACCTCATTCAGTATTTTATGATTAAAAACTTGAACCACTGCATTTTTCTAAAAGGATGTATCAGTATTTTTTCACCTCAGAAGAAGACAGATATTGGGAGGAAACAGAGAATGCAAAATTTAACAATTAATTCTAGTGGATGTTTAGATCAAAAGTGAAAATATTTTGTAAAGAAAACGACCATGCTCTCATCAACAAAACCATGTCAAATATTTCAAAAAGTTCATCCAACTATCGCCATTTTTTTTTTAAAGTCGGAGTATCACTTTGTTGCCCAGGCTAGAGTACAGTGGCATGATCACAGCTCATCACAGCCTCAACTTCCTGGGCTCAGGCAGCCCTTCCATCTCAGCCTCCCAAGTAGCTGCGACTACAGGTGTGCACTACCTCACCCAGCTTATATATACCTTTTTAAAAGTATATATACTTTTTTTCTTATAGAGACAAAGTCTCGCTGTGTTGCCCAGGCTGGTCTCGAACTCCTGGGATCAAGCAATCCTCCTGCCTTAGCTTCCCAAAGTGCCGGGATTATAGGCATGAGCTACCACATCTGGCCTGTCTCTCAAACTTTTGACTGTGACCCACTATAAGAAATATGTTTTATTTACACATGCAAGGGCATTCTCTCTCTCTCTCTTTCTCTGTCTCTCTGGTATCAAAATACTAAATATTTGAAGATAATGACAGTAGAGAGGAGTTTAAGTTCAAATGACAGAAGTCTCTCACCAGAGGCCAAAGGCTCATATTTGGCAGACTTTCACCCTGCAGCCTCCATGCCAAGGCTGCTTTTCTGAGGGGAAGGTGTCAGCAGGTTCATCTCCCCTGATGTCAGTGGAAAAAAGAAAGCAAGGATCAAGGGTCAGTCTCTATTCTGTGCCCAAGAAGAAAGAATCACCGGCAAAAGAAGCGCATTCTGGGACAGGAGCCCTTGGGTCTTGTGCGAGCACCAGGTTTTCCAGGCTTCGTTAGTGGTTTCTCCTTCAGAGACCACCTGTCTCATCTACACAACAACCCCAGCAACACAGCATCCTTAAGTACTGCTTCAGGATTCGGAGAGTTTATAAAGATTGTTCTCCTCTTCATTTGTTCCACAAATATTGATTGTTACCCTAAAATGGCCAGGTGGCTCACACCTGTAATCCCAATACTTTAGGAGCCTGAGGTGGAAAGATTACTTGAGCCCAGGAATTCCAGACCAGCCTAGGCAACATAGCAAGACCTCATCTCTATAAAAAAATTTTAAAAATAGTTGGCTCAGTGGCTCAGCCTGTAATCCCAGCACTTTGGGAAGCTGAGGTGAATGGGTCGCCTGAGCCTGCGGGCTTGAGACCAGGTGGGCAACTTGATGAGACCTTGTCTCTACAAGAAATAAAAAATTAGGCTGGGCTCAGTGGCTCAGCCTATAATCCCAGCACTTTGGGAGGCTGAGGTAAGTGGATTGCCTGAGCCCGCGGGTTCAAGACCAGCCTGGGCAACTTGGTGGGACCTTGTCTCTACAATTAACCAAAAATTAGCCAGGCATGGTAGCATGCGCCTGTAGTTTCAGCTACTTGGAAGGTTGAAGCGGAAGGATTGCTGCAGCCCAGCAGGTCGACCGTGGCCGTGAGTGTGCCACTGCACTCCAGCTTGGGTGACAGAGTGAGACTCCAACTCAAAAAATAAAAATAAAAAATAGAAAAATAAAAAAATTAGCTGGGCATGGTGGTGCATGCCTGTAGTCCCAACTACTCGGGAGGCTGATGCAGAAGGATTGCCAGAGCCCAGGAGGTTGAGGCTGCGGTAGCCATGATTGTATCACTGCACGCCAACCTGTGTGATATAGTGGGACTCCAACAAAAAAAAAAAAAGTTACCCCAAAATACCAAACACTGAGCCAGGGGCTAGAGCTTGAAAAGACAAAGAAGTCACAATCCCAGAAGCCACAGAGTTTCAGAGCCCCAGCCCAGGGCAAGGGCCCAGCTATGACCCAGAGGCACAGGGCTCCCCTCACCCAAAACCACTGTGGAGAAACCCGGCCAGGCTCAAATAAACTCTGTGTGCAGGTCTATGTGTACGCCTGTGTGTTGGGAACAGGGCATAGACAGGGTACAGAGCCACACACGGTGGCCAAGTCACCTGCGCTTCAGGTAATTGCAGCTCCTGCCCTGGCCACCACGCCGACGGGAGAAGCCTTTTCATGAGCCATGCCATTTGGTTGCCTTTTCCATAAGACCCACAGAAACTGTAATGCTCAAATTAACACCACTCCAAGAATAAAACTAACAGTGCAGCACAAAGCAGATGTCAAATGTATGAGCTCATGGCCAGATCCCTCCCGTACCCACCCCCTGCCACCCCCCAAGAAGTCACCCGCTGTCCGGGTTGCCAGTTTCATTCAGCAAATACTATTCTTGTAAACAGCTGACCCAGATTCTCGGCTTGAATTAGGACGTTTCCCAGGCAGTTGAGGATGTACAGGGCTGAATTTAAATGTTGCTTAAAAGCATTAAAGCTGGAAGGCAAACTCAGGCTGCTCTTCTGTGGGGATGGGGTGCCTGTACCATCAAAGGCCACAGCCCCTGGGCAGGGAGGACCACTCGGCGCCTCTCTCCCTTGAGCCGAAGGCTGACTCGTGGAACCTCTGCAGAGAGATGTGTTTTAAACTTTAATTGACTTACATTCTTTCCTAGACCTTGTGACCTGATTTTCCATCCTCTCTTCCGTGGGGACCTACATGGTAGCAATAGAATCACCTTCCATTTTAACCCCAGTGCCCATCAAACGGTAGCCTGACCCCCAAAGTCAAAGACACAGAGCAGTAGGATGTAGGAAGAAACTGACCACAAACGCATCATTTAGGGTCACTGCCCCCCTTGACCTTTCATCTGTCACCATGGAGGTGGGGGGAAGGGACAGGACTGGCCAGCCATGCCAGGAGAGTGGGGTGGCCATGAGAATGCGCCTCCCTGACCCCCAGCTCCAGAGAGTGTCACTGGCCCAGTGTTCCAGCAGCTGAGCTCTGACATTCGTGCTCTCCACAGTCAGCGACCTGGCCAGTAAGGATGCTGAGGCAGGCCTGTTCCTGGGAGACAGGGGACGCACCGATGGTCTTGCAGGACTTTCCCTCAGAGTCAGACCTGCAGTGCTGTCCCACGGCTCTCCCCATCCTCTGCAGCAGTGTCTTCCCACCCCAAGCATTTCTCATAATAAAATGTTTAAAACTAGCTGCTTCTCAGAGGGTCCAGGTTAGCACAGAGACCAGCTGCCAACACCGAGGTCCATGCTGCTGCCACTGGTGGTCCAGGCCTCCCACCTGGCCTCCCAATCCCCACCCCCACAATTTGTCCTCCATATAGGCCAATGATTTGAAAACAGGAGTCAGGACAGGAGCAGTGGCTCACATCTGTAATCCTAGCACTTTGGGAGGCTAAGACAGGAGAATCGCTTGAGCCCAGAAGTTCGAGACCAGCCTGGGTAACATAACAAGACCTTGTCTCAACAAAAATAAAAAAAATTAGCCGAGTATGTTGGTGCACGTCTGTTGTTCCAGGTATTCAGGAGGCTGAGATAGGGAGATTGCCTGAGCCCAGGAGGTTGAGGCTGGGCGCCATGATCATGCCACTGCACTCCAGCCTGGGCAAGAGAGTAAGAACCTGCCTCACAAAACGAAAACAAAAAGATCAAGTCTTGCTCAGACCATGAGCTCGTACCATGTACAGCTAAGATAAGAGGTTCCTAACAAAAACAAAAAATAGATTTTTTTTAAAACCTCATGTGTTTGGACAGTGAACTACTTATGGGTTCAAGAAAAATGTCAGAGTAGAAATACTTATATCTAGTTGGAGTTCTAGAAGGAACGTGGTAATGGCTAAGTTTTCTAGAATTGAGAAAAGACAGTAATATCCAGATTCAGAAAGCCCAGGCCTTGCTTTCTGGGAACCAGACAGACACAAGGCTCTAGGCAGATGTGCCGAACACCTGAGACCAGTAACCAGAGGATAAGAGGAACCTACCAGTGTACATTTTACATTCTCAAAGTTAGAGGGAATGCAGGGGTAATGAGGAGGAAATTCAGGCAGCCAGGAGGTTGGAATGTCTGTTTATACACATCTAACACAAGGAGCCACCCTGCCTGCCCAGCCCTATTCTCTGGAGTGTGTCACTTTGATATCACAGCTGTTCAGGTTGGTCGGAGACTGTTAGCCACATTTGCCACGAAAAGATAAGCAAGCAATCCTCACCACAGGCTCACCCATGGTGCACGGAACTCCCAACCCAAAGAGGACCTTGGCCGTGACTGAGAGCAGAACCACCAGCCACTTAAAGGCCTAGCCCAGCAAGTCACTGGATGCAACTTAAGCACACCAGGCCCAGCCCAGCAAGTGACTGGGTGCAACTTAAGCACCCGAGCATCCTTCTAACCACAGCAGTGAAAACAAATAATTGCCCCGATTCTTATGTGCAAAATGGAAAAATGTCTGGCTTTCTTTTTTTTTTTGAGTTGGAGTCTCACTCTGTCACCCAGACTGGAGTGCAGTGGCCGCTCCCGGCCACCGCAGCCTCGACCTGCTGGGCTCCGGCGATCCTTCCGCCTCAGCCTTCCGAGTAGCCGGAATTACAGGCGTGTGCTACCATGCCCGGCTAAGTTTTTGATTTTAGTGTAGAGATGAGGTCTCGCCTGCCCAGGCGGGTCTCAAACCCGTGGGCTCAGGCAATCCACTCACCTCAGCCTCCCAAAGGTACGGGATTATAGGCTGAGCCACCGAGCCCGGCTATGTCTGGCTTTCAAAGGAAATGCTGTACATTATTGCCAAGACGGATGGCTCAAGTCACACTTCCTATTCTGGGCCAGAGCAGGGTCTATCACAAGGCTTAGCGTGATGTGAAATGAGGAATTTCCTGGGATGTTGTTCATAAAACATGAAAGAACTTAGCATTTTGCTACATACAGATCCTTCAAATAATTTGTTGGTGCTGGGCTCTGTGATTCACTCCTGTAATTCCAGCACTTTGGGAGACTGAGACAAAAGGATTGCCTGAGCCCAGGGGTTCAAGACCAGCCTGGGCAATTTGGCGAGACCCTGTCTCTACAATAAATCAAAAAATTAGTCGAGCGTGGTGGCACACGCCTGTAGTTCCAGCTACTTGGAAGGCTGAGGTAGAAGGATCACCTGAGCGCAGCAGGTCGAGGCTATGGTATTGTGATTGTGCCACTGTGCTCTGGCCTGGATAACAGAGTGAGATACACTCAAAAAATAAATAAGTAGGCTGGGCGTGGTGGCTCAAGCTTGTAATCCCAGCACTTTGGGAGGCCGAGGTGAGGGGATTGCTTGAGCCCACGGGTTTGAGAACAGATTGGGCAACTTGGCGAGACCTCATCTCTACAAGAAATCAAAAAATTAGCTGGGTGTGGTAGCTGTGCCTGTAGTTCCGGCTACTTGGAAGGCTGAGGTGGAGGGATCGCCTGAGCCCAGCCAGTCGAGGTTGTGGTGGCTGTGAGTGTGCCACAGCACTCCAGCCTGGGCAACGAAGTGAGACTCCAACTGGAATAAATATACAAACAAATAAATAATAAAAGAATCTATTGGGGGGTGACCAGCCCTCTCTTTAGAAACATGAAGCTGGCAAAAGCTGCCCCGCTGTGCACTCCCCCACCCCACACCCCTCTTCCCTGACCCAGCACATTCCCACTGTTTGTGCTGTGGACAGAGACTGACACTTTTTCCTGTTGTCTCTTCCTTGGAGTTAATTCCAGCTCAGCCAGTGCAGAGGAGACAAGCCTCTGGGGAGGACCACGGGTGCTCCCTTCTCCTCTCACCTGAGCCTCTCAGCCCCTGAGTCCCATGCTATCAGGTGACCTGTCAAAGATCCCTGCAGATCCCCCAGGCCCCGTATGCTTCATCTGCTTTGTGATGTCTCTTTGGGTTTCAGGCCAACATTAAGTACACAAATTGCATATGGAAAATGTTTGTGTTAGCAATAACCAAATGCACCCAGAGACAATCTCACAAGGCATGCATCCTCTGCCTCCTCCTCTCCAGTTTCCATGGCCTGTATAAGGTCCAGGGTAGCCCTCAGTTACTTTGGGGACTTCCCACAGACCACAAGGTCCTGGAGGGTGGGAACAGTGAGGGGCTTACCTGGTATTCCCTGGGACCTGGCCCAGAGCTTTCCCTAAGGCCAACGCTCTGCTCTGTTCAGAACCTGGGGCACTCACTTCTGGGTTTGAGACATTCCTCTTCCAGTGCCTTGGACCCCTGGGCATGGAGGTCTGATCCCTTACCACTTGTCAGAGCCTCAGCCTCTCCTGCCTCTGATGTCACTCCCAGGAGCCCATTTCTGCTCCTTCTTGACTCTGAGCCTTCACATGTGCTGTTCCTTCTGCCTGGAAAGGCCTCCCCAATTCTTTTCATCTGGCCGCTTTCTGCTCAGAATTTTGGGTTGCACTTAACTGTTGGCTTCCTCAGGGAGGTCTTCCCTGAACCCTGAGCCTGCGGCACCCTGTGCTCCCCCTCTTGCTGTAGCAGGAAAAATAGAGAGATCGTGACACCGAGACTATTATAGGAAGTGGCACTTTACGGGCCCGAGAATCTCATGCATCCAAATCAAGCTCAAGCCCCCAGAACAGGAAACGTGGGGTCTTATACCCTCGTTTAGGTAAGGGAGGGGGGTCGTGTTGAGCGATTACATACTTTCTTTGGAATTTTACAAGGTTGTACTCAGCAAAATTAGATTTTTTTAAAAGGACAAATGGTGAGTTGGGCTCGGTGGCTCAGCCTGTAATCCCGTGCCTTTGGGAGGCTAAGGTGAGTGGATTGCCTGAGCCTGTGGGTTCGAGACCCGCCTGGGCAGCGAGACCTCATCTCTACAATAAATCAGAAATCAGCCGGGCATGGTAGCGCATGCCTGTAATTCCGGCTACTCGGAAGGCTGAGGCGGAAGGATCGCCGGAGCCCAGCAGGCGAGGTTGCGGTGGTGGCCGGGAGCCTGTACTCCAGTTTGGGTGACAGAGTGAGACTCCAACTCCAAAAAAAAAAAAAAAAGGACAAATGGTTTCCAGGAACTGCAGGATTGTAAACCGTCAACCTCAGAAGGAAGGTTTTTGGATAATCTGTGAATTAGCCACTCTTTTTGCATATCCATTAAATGGCTAGTCTTTGGGCCATTTGGCCTTTCCCAAACGAAACCTGCCTGACGTTGGGGCGGGTCTTTAAAGTTGCAACTGCCTTTCAAAAGGAAATACCTTTAACTGCTATCAACTCCTTTCCTGCCCTGGGCTAGTGATTGCCAGGAGGCCAACTGCTGATTCTGAATCAGCTACATGTTTCTGTGTTTATTCACTCAATCATACAAGAAATATATTTGAGCATTTGCCGCATCCTGCCACATTGCCACTAGGTCATGCTCATCCCATCTGTACCATCCATGCTGCTCAGCTACACGAGCCACAAGAGCGAGGACCATATCTGTCCAGTCCATCACTGCGCCCTGGGTGCCTAGTGCAGGAGGTGGCTAATAAGTAGTGAGGACTGAATGCTGAGCTTTTTTCTCTTAACTAAGAGGCTTGGGGAGTCATGCCTGATAAGGACACATCAGACAGGGCTTGGTTTTGTTTTTTTGAGTTGGGGTCTCACTCTGTCGCCCAGGCTGGAGTGTAGTGGCACGATCATGGTTCACTGCAGCCTGGACCTCCTGGGCTCAGATGATCCTTCCGCCTCAGCCTCCCGAGTAGCTAGGACTACAGGCGTGCCACCACACTAATTCTTTGATTTTTTGTAGAGACCAGTTCTTACTATGTTATTCAGGCTGGTCTCAAACTCCTGGGCTCAGGCAATCCTCCTGCGTTAGCCTCTCAAAGGGTGGGGATTATAGGCATGAGCTACCACACCCAGTCTTGGATGGGGTTTTATTACCCTATATACTGAAGTTTGTTTTCCAACCTGTCTCTGGCATAACGTCTCAAAACACAGAAGGAAATCAAAGTATTTTATGATCCTGGGGACTCCAAGACTCTGGGCACCTTATGAAACACTTATCCATCTTCTCAGACTCTGCCCCATATAGGGCTTCATCTACATATCAAGAAACTCACAAGTTTTCTCACTCCCTTATCTCAACAAGACAACTCTTCTACTGATTTCCAAAATTCCTTAGATAGGAGCTACAGATTGCTATTCAAAAAAATTCTTGAGTCCACATAATATAATATGCAAGCCTCCTTTTTAAAATGTCCTGTCTTCATACCAAACCAATGAAAACCTCACATAGCCGGCTCGGTGGCTCAGCCTGTAATCCCACGCCTTTGGGAGGCTGAGGTGAGTGGATTGCCTGAGCCTGTGGGTTCGAGACCCACCTGGGCAGCAAGACCTCATCTCTACAATAAATCAAAAACGAGCCGGGTGTGGTAGTGCGCGCCTTTAGTTCCAGCTACTTGGAAGGCTGAAGCGGAAGGATTGCCGGAGCTCAGCAGGTCGAGGCTGTGGTGGCCAGGAGCGGCCACTGAACTCCAGTCTAGGTGACAGAGTAAGACTCCAACTCAAAAAAAGAAAACCTCACATATTGGCTGGGCGCAGTGACTCACGCCTATAATCCCAGTACTTTGGGAGGCTGAAGTGAGAGGATTGCCTGAACCTGCAGATTCGAGGCCAGCCAGGTCAACTTGGTAAGACCTCATCTCTACAATAAATCAAAAACTTAGCAGGATATGGTGGCATGTACCTGTTATTTCAGCTTCTTGAAAGGCTGAGGCGGAAGGAAGGATCGCCTGAGCCCAGCAGGTTGAGGCTGCAGTGGCCATGCTACTCCAATCTGGGTGACAGAGTGAGACTCTAACTCAAAAAAAAAAAGAAGAGGGCAGAGAGCCCCCTGTGTGTCCTCAGGGAATGACAGACTTTCTGTGCTAAAGGGCCAGGTCTCTAAAAGCCACAATTCTGTTGTTCAGGCTGGAGGGTTGGTGGTGTTTGTGTTTTCAAAAGGAATAGCAGAAAACTACCAGGCAGGCATGAGGGGTCCTAGAGCCAATCAACAAATACCAAAAATAGGACTCAATAGTGGGGAGGGGTGGCAGGAGGGAATCCCAATGAAGAGAAGGGGACATCTTTTTGTGCTCCAGAGGTTGAAAAAGCAAAATGGCCAGGTGCAGTGGCTCACACCTATAAACTCAGCACTTTGGAGGCCAAGGCAGGAGGATGGCTTGAGGTCAGGAGTTTGAGACCAGCCTGGGCACCATAGCAAGACCCTGTCTCAACAACAACAACAAAAAACAAAAACAAAAACAAACAAAAAAACAAAGCAGCCCAGGTGTAGGAGGTGGAGAACATGGCCCAACTCCTGAGGGTGTCCTGACCCAGTGGGGAACTGCCCTGAGCAGTCCAGCTGGGATGACGGAGCCAACACATGCAACCAGGGTGTTTCTCAGCTCCTGGAGCCACAAACATTGACAATCCCTGCTCCTCCCCTGCCCCAGGGTCGTGTGCTGCAAGACCAGCCTCTGTTCTATAGACCGACTCTGG
This sequence comes from Carlito syrichta, assembly GCF_000164805.1. Lineage (NCBI taxonomy): Eukaryota > Metazoa > Chordata > Mammalia > Primates > Tarsiidae > Carlito > Carlito syrichta. The sequence goes on along the minus strand of NW_006999509.1, from coordinate 171,926 downwards.
ACAAGTGCAGTGATGTTGTGAACACAGTCCTGTCATGAAGGCAAGGCCATCTGGCAGAACAATCGTTCACCCGGGCTCTCAGTAGTACCCTCCTCCAAACTCTGTGCTGGCCAACCTCCAGGCTCTGATACCCTCACTGCCTTTCCCAAGCTACTCTAGAGATGGCTGCCCTGCAAATCTCCCCAATCAAAGTCAGACCATAACAACAGCTAAATGATGGGTTCCTTCTACACTTTGTGTACTGTGCCAAGGGCTTTCTACGACTTGCTGACCTGACACCCAAACCAACCTACCCAGGTGGGTACTGCCCCATCTCACTGCTAAGAAACACAGGACAACAGAGATTAAGTGATGCTCTGGGGTCACCCATCTATGAAGCAGGAGAGCAGAATTAACACCCCAATCTTTCCTTATAGCCTTCCAGGGCTCCACCATGCCCACAAACTAAATCCAAGGTCCCACCTCCCTTCCCAGCTCTGTACCAGCACCAGCCCCTGCCTGCCTGCCCGCCCTACTTTGCTAAGGCCAGGCGTAGTGGCTCATGCCTATAATCCCAGACTAGCCTGGGCAACTTGGCAAGATCTCATCTCTACAATAAAAAATTTAAAAGAAATTAGACAGGTGCGGTGGTGCGTGCCTATAGTTCCACTACTTGGAAGTCTGAGGAGGAAGGATCGCCGGAGCCCAGCAGGTTGAGGCTGCGGTGGCCGTGAGCATGACACTGCACTCCAGCCTGGGCGACGGAGTGAGACTCCAACTCAAAAAAAGTTGCTGCATAGAACATGCAACACCAAGAATGAACACTAATGTAACATAGACTCTGGGTGATCATGGTGTGCCAGTGTTGGTTCATGGGTTATAACAAATGAACCACTCAGTGGGGAAAGATGTTGATAATGGGGAGGCTATGTATGTGCCTACCTCTGAATTTTCCTATAAATCTAAACTTCTCTTTTAAAAAAGTGTAAAAAGCCAGGTTTGGTGACTCAGCCTGTAATCTCGCGCCTTTGGGAGGCTGAGGTTGAGTGGATTGCCTGAGCCCGCGGGTTTGAGACCTGCCTGGGCAACTTGGTGAGACCTCACCTCTACAATATATAAAAAATCAGCTGGGTGTGGTAGCACACACCTGTAGTTCCAGCTACTTGGAAGGCTGAGGCGGAAGGATTGCCGGCGTCCAGCAGGTTGAGGCTGCGGTGGCCGGGAGCGGCCACTGCACTCCAGTCTGGATGACAGAGTGAGACTCCAACTCAAAAAAACCCAAAAAACAAAACAAAAAAACCACAAAAAAAAGTATAAAAAATGCTCCTCTGAACCCACTAAACTGATTGTACCCTTTGGCCACTCCCTGTAGTGTGGATATGTCCTATGGTCATCATTTTGGCCCAGTTTTTTTTTTTTTTTTTTTTTTTTTT